>NW_021637641.1:0-100338 GCF_004799145.2 Neltuma alba | reverse complement strand
TGTAAACCAACTCTTTACCAATTATGCCAATTTTTATCAGGACAAAAATACTTATATTGAAACTCACAGCCGCGCGTGCATGGTCTTTTGTCCTGTCAATAAGGTTCTAGTGCACAGAAACCACAATTACGTCGAGGACCTGTTTGTCTCCATGTGATGTACTCCTCGATCCTTAATATTAGATTTAATCATCGAGTTGATTTTGTTCTTAAATATAAGACTTATTTCTCATATTATTAATTTTTTGTATAATTATCTCATAGATACTCTCCAGTCATAATCAAGTAGAAGAGGAAAAAAAGATATTAAAGAAGATGATTATGGTGTTTTAGAAAAAATCTGTCATTTTTTATAATTAACTAACTTATCTAAATTCTTAATATAATTAAATTAGTTAAATAGATCTTATATCAAGGACCGGATGAGTATCCAACAATAACACATTATTGAATGATCTATGTCACATCCCGTCAAATTTAGCATTGATAGAAGGGATGAAAAATTTGATTGAGGGCCAGTAGAGAAAGAAGATTGGCTAAGAAAACTAAACATGGTGTGAAACTCAAAAAGGGTTAGGACTGGTTATTTCAAATTTATTGGTCTAGGAAGGACAAAATAGAAAAAATTGAGAAAAATTCTAGAAAATTCATAAAAAGTAAGAAAAGTATAAGCTAGAGGTTTGGGGAAATTCAGTTGAGCTCCAAAAGGTGAAATTATTGTGAAAATAAATTGTCACGGAATTTCCCATAAAAGAGATTTTTCGAGAAAATGTTAGAAAATCAGAGGAAAATAATTATTTCAATTAGTTAGAAGTTTCAATAAATCTGAGAAAAATATGGAAAAACCATCTAAATACTTGTTTGAATTTATAAATTAGTTTTAGGCTTTGGAAGCTCAGAAATTAATTTTAAAGAATTTATTTTCCCGCAGTGACACCGATAGAGGCTTAATGGAAAAAAATTCAAAAAAAAAATCTAGATGTGGCAAAAAATTCTGAAAATTTTCAAATCATGTTCTCATATTAAAAGGTGAATTTTCATAGAGAGAAATGATTTTTAGAGGTTTGGAAAAGTTATGGAATTTTACTGAGAAATAATAACCGATAAAGTTTCAAATTGGTTCGAGGTAGTGATTTAGTTTGTGGGCCAGCTTTTTGGACAAGCTCAAACCATTGTGAGGCCCCCACATTGAGCCTAATAAGGGATCAATTTCGTGCAGCTTCCAGGTCCCTCTATTTTTACTAAATAAAATGTGAAATTCATGGATAAGTGCTTGGAAAAATATGGAAATTGGCCACTTGTTCAAATCTGACTTCTTCTAGCATTTGATGACTGCCACATAACTCCCATGAGGTGGCAAATTTCGTCATCCAAATAGAGAGAGGGAAGGCAGATCAATTTTTCTATATATACCCTTAGAAAATGCAAAAAACTGTTGGAAAATTAGAAAAATAAGGGAAAAACTCTGCCATTGTAGTTCCAGCTCCATTTGGCTGAAAATATTAAGTGTTTTAGGCAAGAAATCATTCAATTTACATCAAGAAAACATTAAGTATGCTTGAGCTCCCTTATCTCTAAGTTTTACACTAAGTTAGTAAGGGTTTTGGATTGAAAAATTAAGTGTAAACGCTGTCAAATTTTCACTGGACCATGCGATGGTTAGGGAAGGATAGAGACGTTAAATACCAAGTGGAATAAGCAATATTAAGTGGTGTATGGATTGGTTTTTGGAAAAAAATCTACCTAGGGTTTTAGAGCTTCAATTCGGCCTAGCGCTGTTCATGCAGAAGCAAATTGTTTTGGCTTGATTTGATGATTACAATAGGTTTAAAACATGCTTTTGTGTACAGGTATGTTGTTGGAAAGTGTTTAAAATCATTGGAATCAAAAATAGAATTTTTGAAAAAATACCCGTACTCGACCACTATGATTTGAGAAGGAAGGAGTTTGATTTCTATAAATCTGATTAGATATTTGGATTCTACACAATAAATTGTGTAGGAATGGACCAAGAGCTTGATAAAAAAAAGAGGAAATAATTATGTTAAAATCAAAGAAAAGAGGGAATTAAGAAAGTTTAAGATTAAGTGTTGTATTTAAGTTGAATAATTGTTATATATCTTGGAATTACACTCGAATTGATAAGTTTTGTGAAGAAAAATTCAATGAGAGCATAATTCCTTTAAGGAGGCCGAATTGCATCAAGGATTAAGTGGTAGCATTGAATTATAATTTGAATGTTTATCTTACTTGTTTAATATGATTATGATGATTGCTTTGATTGAGGAACTTATGTTGTGATTATTGTGGATTTGATGACATTAGATTGTGCTTTGGCCAAATGCATGAAAATATACTAATGTGAAAGTGTTGATATTTCTCTTTAATATGATGCAAAACATGATTTTATGTGACTTGAGGATGTATTGAAGTTTATAACATGTCACATTATACTTGCTTAATTTACATGATAATTATATTCATTGCTACTGAGATTTCAATGAAATCTCATTCCCCTCAATGATAAATAATCAATAGGAACCTCAAGGATATGTTCAAGAATAAGGGAAATGGTATATCGACAGAAGGAATTATGTTACGGAAGTATATGGAAGTGATTTACCATCTTTGTATATGTATGACATTTGTTATGTAATATTATACATGCGTATGGACTATATTAAAATGTGTATCAATGATATGGATACTTTATATGTGAAGAATTGCTCAAGGAATTATGGTTAGGTATGTGTTATATGATGGAAAAGCTAGATGAAAGGAAAAGAAAAAGAAAAGGCAAGAATGATATGAAAAAGGGATAAAAGTTGACTTTTTAGGAGTAAAGTTTGACTAACGTGATTTTGAGTAATTAGATGAATCTAGATCTGAAACTTGGCATGCTTATAAATATCATTTTTAGCTTTAAAACAAGTGATAATTCATTAAATTCGGAGTTTTTGTACAGAAAGTTATGTCCTTCCAAAGTTGGGTATAAATCCTAAAAATTAAAAAATGACCAAATAAAAATATCACTTTGAACGAAATCTGGAAATGATGTATGAGATCTGGATACTAATGAGTATTTTTCCTCTAAAGAGCATATCAAGATCTTTCTATAAAACTTTGAACCATCCCATTTCGATTGTTTTATAATTAGTTATAAATTTTCAAAATTGGTTTAAATTACTATGAATAGTATACGAAAATCTAAAAATAAGAATTGTGAAATTGAAATTTTCTCATACTTAAGACTTGAATAATAGTTTCTAATAGTTCCAATTGATATATAATATGATAATAAAGGAGGTGTTACAATGATTCATAAATCATAGTAATCTTTAAATGTAATCATTAAAGGTGTTGCTAACTTTTAGTTACATGTATAGTTGAACAGATTTTAATTTTGTATCTTGCGAACGTCATCGTATAATGGATCGTAATGGCAAGCAGTTATAAATATGCGTCACATTTGTCCTCCCACTTCATATATTTTTAGTTAATTTTTTTGGTAAGCTAGTGATTGTCTTTGTCCACAATAATCAGCTTTAATTTGTCCA
Source organism: Neltuma alba (assembly GCF_004799145.2). Classification (NCBI taxonomy): domain Eukaryota; kingdom Viridiplantae; phylum Streptophyta; class Magnoliopsida; order Fabales; family Fabaceae; genus Neltuma; species Neltuma alba. The sequence continues at coordinate 96,782 of NW_021637641.1, read as the reverse complement.
TTAATAACATACCAGCTTGTGCGTTATATGATTATTAAGATTTGATTTTATTGGCTTTAAAAATTTCTCAAATCAAGATACATGTGTGTGTGTGTATTTGATCATATATACGATATTGGTTAATTAGATCCGTATTTTTCCGCCTCTTTTTTGGCATGTGTATAAGCTTTTAAAGGATTTAAAATTTTCAATTTAATTGAAGGATATTTCATGATATGGTAGTGATTAGGTAAGATCCTTTACCATTTTTTGTCATTTGCTTTTGTTTCTTTTTGGACCAGCATTTGTTTTGTTTCTACAACCTTATTGCCCTCAATCATATATATATATATATATATATATATATATAATTTTCACACGCCCTATATCGTCATCAATAATTGCACACGTCCCATATCTATTTTTCCAATTCAATTAATCAACATGCATTTTAATCAAACAAACATAAATTTATAAAAAGAATATTATAAAGAAATTATTTCATCCGGGGAAGAAACAGAAATGGTGCAAAATGCTGCTACATATAGATAATTATACTGATAATTTCTCATCATAATTATTACTGGTATAAGCTCATCAGATCAACATGTTTGAAGGGTCCACAGCTCTGTTTGGTCTTCTATTACTGCGCTGGAATTTTATTTTTCCTTATTTGACAAATTTCATTTCAAATAATATGCCAGTTTTCTAAAAAACCATGATTACTATAATTAAAGTGTGATTTTCTTTTTTCCAAGTGATTTGTTAATAAACAATTAATTAAGTTTCGTCAAGCAGGGTTATGAAAACCGATATAAAAATTTAATAAACAATTCTTAAATTTTTTTTTTTAAAACAAAAGCTTAAACTTTGTTAATCATCAATTAATCATTCGTCAAGGAGTTTAATTTAACCGCCCACGTTTTTTTAAAAGTAAAAGAATCTAGCTAACATTGAACCCAGATTTTGTCCAATAAATAATATGAGAGTGATATCACAATATGGATAAAAATAATGTGTAATAATTATAACGCAGCTTCATTATTATTTATTGCATAATTATAAATATGAATTATGTCAGGATATTGCATAACTAATCCACAACCACTATATATATATATTTAACTATTTTGATATTATTAACTATATGTGGTTTAAAGTCAGCCAAAATTTCTTCTTGTTTTTTTGGGGCTAAGAATTTAGGCTTAGCCTTATTCTATTATCTTTTTTTTTTCCAATTAAATTCAGCAACATGCATTTAAAACAAACAGAAATTTATAGATTGAATATTATAAACAAATTATTTCATCCGCTGAAACCAAATGGGCAGATGGCTCTAAAATGTTTAGATTATATAATTCACCTCACGCTAGGAATTTATGTAATCCCTCTAATTCAGACATCTTCTAGAAGACATAGATCCTATATGTTTTTAAAATTTAATGTCAAATAAACAAAATTAAAATTAAAAAACAAATACTAAATATAATATAGGTGACTGACAAGATAAAAATGAATTTGGACATTTTTTCAAATAATTGTGCCTTTTTTTTGCCAGCATAAAAAATGAATTTGGACTTAGCCCATTTTATTTCTGTTTTTGTGGCTAAAAAATAAATATTATATGGGCTGGGGTTTAGAAAAGCCGAACTACAGCCCATTTTAAAGCATTCGCTCTTAAGGGGAACATTTTGTAGGCTGAGCATTTCATTGACAAACTAGACATTGGGGGAACTAATTCCCATACAGTCATTGTTCATTAAAAAACGGTTTTTTGGTGAACTAAAACTTACTACCTCCTGTCCTTATTATAAGACCCCGTTTAACTTTTTGTTTGGTTCTAATTATAAGACCCCAATTCATTTTGTCTCTCATATTTATGCATTTTTTTCCAAGATAATCCTTCTAATAATGATAGTCCTAGCCAATATACTTAATTAGCAAGGATATTTTAGGAATAACAATACTTATTTATTACAAATAACTAACTTAACTTACTTCCTTAATCTCCTCAAATAAGTCAACTGAGTCTTATAATTAGGACCGGAAGTAGTATTTGTTTTACCCTTAATAGTAATTCGTGACAGTTAAATGGGTTTAATGAGTATGAGTAGATGGGGAGAAAATAATTCAATGTGATTAGAAATTCAAGATTAGAGACTTCATTATTGTTTTTTCCCCCATTGATAAGGGGAAACCCCAACCACCCAATATCCAGCGTCTTTTTTGAGCTCTGACTTTCTTTTCAGCCAGGCAATCGAGCAATTGACTAATTCAGGTTTGAGAAGATAGAGTGCGTCGTTTAATGGGTTAACTCCTCTACCAACAAGGGTACTTCCTAAAAATTGAACTTGTATTCTCATCCTTACCCGGAGCAAGACCACTTAGTAGTTATTGTTTTATCAAAAGACAAATAATAGATGAAGACCATAAAATCGAGAAAAATTAGATATTATAAAAACATGAATTTATGAAATTACAGGAGAAGGACTAAGAGTCATATGTTCTTAGACAAAAAGTTAGAAATAAAAAAAATTACTTTAACTTCAAAGCCACTCTTAAACAAAAAGTCATATGCTCCCAAAGCCATAGCAAACACCATTTGTTTTTCAGTTTGCAATGGCTCCAATTATCATTATATACATCAAACATGTGTTTAAACTTTTAGCCAATTATTAAATGATGAGAATCCATACCATTTAAATCAACTTAAATTGTTGACAGCTGTTGTAATTAATTTTTATTTATAATTAAGCTTTAAAAATTTAAAAATTGTTAGCTTGTGTTAGCACTTAACCGTATCAGAATTGACAATTTTTTACCCTGGTGTTCATTTATAATTTCATAAATTATAGGGATCTTCTGCGTAATTTCACCGTGACCTCAACAATAATTAGTATACCAACTCTTCCAACTCTACCACGCCCCACCACCAGTCCACCAGATCCTTTTTAGGGCCCGGATTTGGTGAGCCCAGCCGCCCATTACCAACTTAAATAAGTAGTACCTATTGTCCATGAGTCCCGAGCTCCATAGTAGAAACTACAGGGAGGGGTTCATTTCCGTCACGGCACTTAAAGAGGCATTCTAGAATGGAAGAATGGAAAGTTTAGGTACAACATAGGTTCGCTTGTCCTGATACTACTTGGGGTCCTTAATATAAAATCTTATTTAATTTTTAGTTTGATCTTAATTATAAGACCATAATCTATTTTGTCTCTCATATTTATATATTTTTTTCTAAGATAGTCCTTCTAATAATTATAGTTCTAGCCAATACACTTAATTAGTAAGGATATTTTAAAAATGACAATACTTATTTATTACAAATAACTAACTTAACTTACTTTCTTAATCTCCTCAAATTAATAAACTAGGTCTTATAATTAGAATGGGAGATAGTATTATTTAGGAAGAGCTATTCAAAACCCGTGCTCTTATTTTGGGTTGAACCTGGACCCTTACCTAATTTTTTTTATAACAAAAAATCTTCAATAATTATTCCTCCAAATTAAAAAAAAAACACGACAATTAAAATTTAAAATATTAATTATTTCTTTCAATTTTTAAAACTTTTTTGCCAACTTTTCAATTTAAATTTAACGGTTAGTTAGAATGTCAGTTTCAGTCTGTGAAAAATAAAAATAAAAACAATGACAAGAATTAAAAGAAAAAGTGATAATCCAATTCAACCACGCACCAGTCATGGGGTCCACGTCTACCCTAATTTTGTGCTCTGGGCCAATAGCCTCCAAACCAGCTTCGGAGTGCTCCGATGATCACTATTGCAAGACATTCCAGACACGCATACCCATGAAGCAACCAGCTCCTTGTAACGTCAACAGTGCCTCGAGGATATTTATGTGCAACTAAGGATTTTTTTTTTCTTTTTAAAAAAAAGCTAAACGGCTTACAGAAGACTATAATGTCAGTGAAAAAATTAGTTTAACATTTAATTTAATTTTAAATATAATATGTCAATTTATTTTTTTTATATTTATTTAATTTTTTTGAAATATTTTTTATAGTAGTTATATATGTTTTGTCAAATAATAATTTTAACTAATACACATAATTACTAAAGATATTTTAGGAAGCATAATATCTATTTATTACTAATATTAACTTAATGAGTTTTTTAATTTACTCAAATTACTTAACTAGCTCTTATAATAAAGACCAGAAGTAATATTTGTTATATGTATCTAGTACTTTAATATTAATTTCAATCCTTAATATAAAAACGCAATTGACTAATTTAAATAGTTAAAAAATAATAAATTATTTAATTATAATATATGTTATATAATTTCTTTAAAATATTTATCTTAATTATTAGATTATATCAATTTACAAGTAAAGTAAATTTAGTGAGAGAAATAATTACTAACTTCTTTGCTTTCTTCAAATTATTCAAGCAAATTGGATTTTTTTATTAGGAGAGTGTTGGATTGTCTAAAAATACATTTTAGAAAGCACTTTTTATAAATTAAAATAAATTCCTTTACATATTTAATAAAACTATTTTTAAAACTATAATTTTTTTTCTGCAGTACACCTTTTATATTAAATATTAAAGACATGAGGTAGGATAACGCATCCAATGGCCTGAGAACATCAATTTGACGTGAACCACCGCAGTAGGCAGTAGCTGAGTAGCTGAGTAGCAGAGTTGAGCTCTAGTCGTTTTCACTCCGACGCTCCTTCCAATCGGCCTGTACTTTCACTTCAAGTTCTGATTCTCCATTCCTGACCCTTACAGATTTGATTAATCGGACCTTCTGTGAATCTTCTTGTATCGTCTTCTTCCTCAAGGAGAAGCAAAACAAACCAACGTCTCCGTATAACAAATTCATCACCTGAAATGGAAATCCTCTTTGTCCTTTTAACCTTCACACTCTTCTCGTTTCTGGGTCTCTTCTTCATCTTCTCTTTTCTCCTCCTTGTCTCCCTGTACGCCGGGAAGTCCATCGGAGACCCAAAATACGCCCCCGTCAAAGGCACCGTCTTCCACCAGCTCCTCCTTCAGTAACCTCTTTGATCACCAGGCGGAAGTCGCCAAAACTCTACCCACTTTTCGGCTTCTGGGTCCGGAATGAGCGAACTGTTTACCACCGACACGGGAAACGTCGAGCACGTTCTGAAAAGCCATTTCAGTAAGTACAACAAGGGCAAGCGTGATGAGGATCTTATGGTTGATCTTTTTGGGCGGGGGATTTTCGCAGTCAACGGGGAAACGTGGAAGCAGCAGAGGAAGCTCGCGAGCTATGAGTTCTCCACAAGGGTTCTTAGGGATTTCAGCTGCTCTGCTTTCAGAACCAACGCCGCCAAATTGGTACGGATTATTTCAGGACTCTCCAAGGAGAGTGTGGCTTTTGATATGCAAGTAAGTGTTTGATTATTTTCTAGGAAATTTATGTGGTTCTTCTTGGGAGAAATGGCAACTGACTTCTGGTTCTGAGTTTGAGTGGAAACTTTAGTGTGGATCCTTTGAAGTCCTTGAAAGGCTATACTATAAAATGGTTTTGCTTCCATGCTGGGTTTTTTTCCTTCTAATTGCAGATATCACTTTATGCCATCTTAGAATTCATAGCAAGACATATATAAAGTTTTGTTCCTTTATAGGATATATTAATGAGATGCACGTTGGATTCTATATTCAAAGTCGGGTTTGGAGTGGAACTGAATTGCTTAGAGGGATCAAGCAAAGAGGGGATTGAATTCATGAAGGCTTTTGATGAGGCAAATGCTATAATTTCCTGGCGCTATGTGGATCCCTTTTGGAAGCTAAAGAGGTTTCTCAACATTGGCTGTGAAGCTACCCTCAAGAAAATGTGAAAGTAGTTGATGATTTCGTGCATCGAGTGATTAGGATCAAAGAAGAACGCTTGGCTAATCAGCAAGATCAAGTGAGTTGATCACAGAGTCATTACCATCTACTATATGTTATGGTTGTGCTTCAGTTTGTTTGAAATTTCCTTGTCATTTTTCCTTTCCCTAAATCTGATTATCAAAATGCTGTGTGTCAAGAAAGCATTTGTTTTTAATAAAATCGTTCACCAATTTCATTAGTATTAAAAAACTATTTGTTTCCGTTAAATTGCTAAGATGACTCATTTCTGTTTTGATTTAAGGTGCTTTTGCCTCTGGAAGAAAATTAGTTTCTAATTTTATGGAAATCTCTTTTTACTTTTGTGCTTCCCTCATAACAAAGTATTTTCTTTAAACCAATCTGATGTTTTGGTCAAAAGTCATCGATAAGAAAAAGCCTTCTTCAGAAAATATGCAGTGTTTTCTTTTCCAAAAAAGTATGAAACTACTGCTGGTCTTCATGTATACAATTTTCTTGAGTGGTGCTATTGAGAATTCTCTGAACTGATGGGGACATTTGTAACTTTGTTGGGAGGTTTTCAGATTGATAAAGAGGACATACTCTCTAGGTTTCTGATGGCAAGCAAGAAGGACCCCACAATGAACGATCAGTATCTGAGGGATATAATTCTGAACTTCATGATTGCAGGCAAAGACACTACTGGCAACACTCTATCATGGTTCTTCTACTTGCTCTGCAAGCACCCTCTCATCCAAGAGAAGGTTGCACAAGAGGTGACAGAAGTCACTGGCACGCAGGAAGGTAAGCCCAACATACATGAGTTTGTGGACAATATAACAGAAGACATCCTTGAGAAAATGCATTATCTTCATGCGGCTCTGTCGGAGACTTTGAGGTTGTACCCTGCAGTTCCAGTTGTAAGTTGTATAACAGTTTTCACCCTTATTGCTTAAGAATGTATCCTGCGGTTTCATTTTTAGAACTGTTTCGCGTTTCATGTTCTAGACTTTATCAATTAACCTCCGTTGTTCTTGTTTTGTATAGGGTTTTATCAGATGTTTACTTATACAGTTTGTGATTTGTATTTGTTAGCCATGTCAGATGCACTAATTGATTTGATTCTGGCAGAGGGAAACTGAATTTGTTGAGACAGCCCATTTTGGATATAACCTGTTCAAATATGTGCTTATGGAATGAGCAATTTTTGGCACATCTCCTTAAGCTGTAAAGCAAATTGCCATTACCTGACTTTTGTTTCATACGCAGCAATTCTCACAGGCCATGATGAGAGCTGACATGAGCTTGGCTATGGGCCTGAGTTTTCTCAACTTGTGATTTTTTGTTTTTTTGGAATCACAAAGACAAGCACTAATGACCTGAGATTATAAATGAGATTGAACCGACAACCTATTACTGCCATAATGCAGCCCAACACATTCCTATTTCTATACAAAATAAAACCCTCTACCTGACTTGTGATCATACATGGTTTAAGCAGCATTGTGTTACAAACTTGCTTTGTAATTTGTACGATATGCATTTTGCTGTAATTACTTATCTATGTTTGATTTGTAACTCAAGGATGGAAGGACAGCAGAAGTAGATGACATCCTCCCTGATGGCTACGCTGTGAAAAAGGGCGATGGAGTGTACTACATGTCCTATGCTATGGGTCGCATGACCTACATTTTGGGTGAGGATGCTGAGGAATTTCGCCCCGAACGATGGCTCAAAGAGATGTAAGTTTTTAAGCCTGAATCTCCGTTCAAGTTCATCTCTTTCCATGTTTGTATCATTTTTCCCTCTCCTATTTTCTTCATTGCTGACAATTTTCACTCATTCTGGTGCTAATACTTCCCTTATGCCATGATCATTTGCAGGCTGGACCTCGGATGTGCTTAGGGAAGGAATTTGCTTACAGGCAGATGAAGATAGTTTCAATGGCTCTTCTTAGGTTCTTCAGATTCAAATTAGAAGATGAAACAAGGAAAGTGACTTACCATGTCATGTTAACACTTCACGTTGACAAGGGTCTCCCTCTACTTGCAGTGCCAAGGTCTTGATGAACGTGTTAATGTGTGAAGCCTGGCAAATTCACTTCTTGTGAAGGGCATCTCTAGTTCTTCTTCACCGTGACGTTTCAGAACTGTGATTCTCAATAAAAGGGTGAAGAATTATGGTGTGTCTTTTTATATTTTGTGTTTATGTACTATCCAGCCGAGTGGTTTTTTTTTTTTTTTTTCATGTTTTGTTTTGGCTCAGACATGTCTGCCAAGTGGTATGACCACATTCTCATGTTCTCAATGGTAAGATTAAAAAAAAAAAAAAAAGGCGAGTGATAATATATTTATGCGATTGCCTCCTTTATTTGGATGGAAATAGTGATACATCTCATAAGGTCTCTAGGTGGGAAGGTACTTAGAGAATTATCTACTAATAAAGCATTCACATTAACGTTAAAATTTGAATTTATGATCTTGTGTGTTATATTCTTACCTATTCAAATAAATTTTCTTAGCTTGTTTTTTGTTTTTGAATTATCACATTTTTCAAAAGAATATTTAGTTACATATACTGAGAGTCTCAGACCGTGGAGAAAAGAATATGTGGGTGTGAGAGCGAGCTTGTTTGTATCTTAAGATCTTGTAAGCACTTATACGTTAGTTGAATAGAACTCTTATCTTATTTCATAACTTTATCCATATTAAATGAGCTTGTTAATGAGAGAAAATATATAAAGTTATATTTAAGCATTAATCCATGGATAAAATTTATAAATAGCATTAATTACTCTCTAAGTGACTTGTATTTTGAATCAAGTTATTTTTCTGAAAATGACTTGTATTGTGAGTGGGAAAGATTAGTTAACACAATAACATGATTAGATTAGGGAATTAAATATAGGTCTTAAATTTTGGGAATCAAAATTTAATAAGCGCATGTGTGGCGCCAGCTGCATTATGAATGCAATTAATTAATTGTTGTGTAAACTGAATAACTTTGATACTCCATTCAGTTCAAAATATAAGCTAACTTTATCTATTTATATGGATAAAAAACTAGTTAAAATCGGTTTAAAACAATAAATATAAGACATTATTTTTTCCTAAATATGCTCTTATTAATAAAGAGAATAAATAAAAAATATAATAAATAAATTAAAGAGAAGAGAAAATATATGGGGATAAAATTGAAAAAAAAATCATTAAATGTGCTTAGACAAAAATAAATTCATTTTATAAAAAAATCAAGTCCCTCCAATAAAATTAACTATATTTTGAGCAGAGGAAGTAGGGTTAAGTCAAAGATATTCGTACAGAACAATACTCTTTTAAAGCGGATAGTAATAAAATTAATATGTATTCCTTCCAGTTCTATACAGTCTACGTAAGATAACAATTTCAAAATAAGTACGAAGTCATTCTAATATAAGCTTTAAATAATTGATTTACACATAATAAAAATCAGTTAAAATTAGTTAAAAATAATAAAATGTTAGAACTATATTTATTTTTAAATATGCCTTATAATAAATAAGAAAGATAACGAAAGGGAATGGATGAGAAATGAGAAAACAACAAATGAGAAAGAATAAATTAATTAATTGTAAAATTAAAAAAAAATATTAAATGGTTGGATAGATCTAAAATAAAGCTTATAAAATGGATAACTCATTTTTCTAATTTTATTGGCCAACAATCATATTGTATTATTAATCGAATCTAAACCTAACAAGTAGCATCCACAAACCATCATTTAATAATGTGCAAACCTCTCTCATGAAGAATGAAACCAAACAGAGAAAAATAACAGTAAGAGGAAAGAACAGCCCTATGAATATGATATGTAACTTGTGCTTTGTCGTGCAAGAGCTATCCAAGCGGCTAAAAGAGGTGGCTGTCCAAAGAGCTAAAAGGAGGGTAGTTTGGTCAATGAGAGGAGGGGAGGGGAAGGATTTTAATGGAGGGAAGGGAAGGGGAGGAGAGTGGAACGGATTTTCATTATTTGTTTGGATTTATAAAAAAAAAGAGGGAGGGGAAGGAAAAATATTTAATACTGAACAATGTTACTCTTATTATTTAAGTGGGCATAATGGTCACAACATGACAAAATATAGACATAATAATCACAACATGACAAAATATGGGCATAATGGTCAAATATGATAAATATTGCCTTTCCTCAAAATCCTTCCAATTTGGAAGGGAGGTTAAGGAGGGGAGGGAGGGAATTTATAAATTTTTATCCCCTCATAAAATTTGGTGTTGCCAAACAAGAGGGAAATGATTCAAATCCTTCTCCTTCCCTCCCTCCCTCCCTAAGAAATCCCTATACCAAACACACCTAGAAGAGCAGTTGTCCAAAGAGTTGCCCCACAAGCCCAGGCCTATATGCCAGCACAGCTTTTCCATTTGCATTATACAAACATTCTAGATAAGAAGTTAGTTAAAATGTATAATATCCTGAGTTCAAATCTCATTATTAATATGAGAATTTTATTAATGGGTAATGTGTAAATATCTCTGTAAATGTTCTTTGAGTTTAGAGACATGTCTTAATCATGGTAAACCCTAGGACCTAACTCACCTAAATTTTTTTTTACAAAAAATAAAAGGTGGAAGAAACTTCTTGGTAATCTTTCAACTTCAAAGCATCCCACACAAATAATTGTGTTTGAAATAGTTTATAAGTAGTTTTTTAATCGTAATTTATAAAATACGAAATATGTAAGAATTTTTTTTTATATATAAAATGTACTTATAAGTACTTTAAATAAACAAATCTAAATAATGGTAAAGCAAAACCGAGCCCCATGTAACCTTCCACGGCATAAAAGCATGAAGCCAAAACTCCTTTGGACTTAGCCTAAAATTAGTAAAATATATTTAAGGAATGTCTAAAATTGTAACAATCATTTCATTGCATTAATCAACTCCTTCAAAAATAAATAATAATAAAATCAAAATCAGAAAAAAAATCAAAATGGGAGAAAGTTTTTATACATGTGTTTTTATAAATTCATTGAGTTAATTTTAACTAAAATTTCTAAGAGATGAGGGGAAAGAAAGTTTTAAACCTCAAAAGATGATAAAGATGGAAGACACTTAAAATTTAGTTATTTTGTTGTCAATCTCTTTTTTCTCATGTTTAAGAACTTAAAAATGCAAGAAATCAGTTCTTTCTGTTTCTCTTTACCGTTTTTTCGTCAGAATTCCATGTGCAAATGAGTCTATTCACTTTTTATATTATTAGGATCAGCTCCTAAGTGGGATTTGTAAACAATTACTAAATTTTTGTTGTATTTTCTCTCTTCTTGGGATCCCCAACGCAATTTTCTTAAAATCAAATTAAATATGGAAGTGGAGGTGGAGGCATTGCCCTTCCCGAAGCAAAGCAGACCGTAGCAATCTTATCGCTGCCTTTCATGTGCTAACCGACAAAATATATTAATGTGCAGAATCGACAGGACCTGTCCTTCTATATTCTTTGAATGGACCACTATACCCTCCCTCTCTCTCTCTCTCTCTTCCCCAGTCCCCACACTCGTATCCCCACGTGATTAACGTTTCTCATTATTTTATTTTACCTTCCGTCCTCTTTTCCTTACATATATTGGAATTGGAGTAATTTGCTTATATTTCTTAGTTTTTTTTATATCAAATAAATATTCACAAAGCGACTGATCTGTTTTTTGCCGGAGTGTGTCTTCCAACGAAAACCTTAAACCTTGGTTCAATAGACCACTTTTTATCAGTAAAAAACTTTTTCTACTAAAAGTTAATATAGAACTTAATATTAAATTAATTTTGTAAAAAAAATTATTAAGTTAATTTTGATATTAATATAAGATATATTTTTATATTTATTAATTTTTTTAAATTATACCTATGGATATTTGTTAACCATATAATCAAATAGAAGAGGGAGTGAGGATATTAAGAAAGATGATTATGATAGTTTAAAAAATATATATTATATTTTTATAATTAACTAACTTACTAATTTTTTAATATAATTAAATTAGTTAAATAGATCTTATATTAAAAATCAGAGGAGTATTATAAACTCCTTGCTATATTGGGCGTATAAAATAAAACAAATTCTTGTTACGTAATGAAAATAAATTATATATATGAATGGATAACTCTTATTATTATACTATCTCAAAAAATAATAAACAATATAGTTAACAAAAGATATTATTTTCCTTATGCTAAAAATTGCGTTCTCATTACATAAAAGGAAAATCTGTGGTCCTGGTCCTCAATATTTTGCTTCAACGCGGTGGCCTCCCAGGATTGGTTTGGGTGAGTCATTGTGGACACTTGTCAAACTCCTATTGCTTAAGCTGGCTGGTGGCCCAAATAACGTGTTCCTTTTGAATAAGACGATTTTTTTTAATAAAAAAATTTCGTTGAAACGTTTCTCACATTGACATGCATAATTCCTAATTACATTTATTTATGGCCACAGTGCATAAACATTATTTTGCTGATTCGATATATTAAATGTATGTTTAGATCAATTTATTTATTTTTTGTCTATTTTTTAATTTACTTTTATAATGTGTGATACTTGATTAATCAACACTCTATGGGAATCACACTGACTCACGTCCACTTAGAATAATATCAATAATATCAAATCAAAATATATAGTATATTTCTCTTGAAAATTAAATAAGGTAGTCACTTATATAAATTATGTTTTCCCCCCTAAAATGCTTCTCTTTGTAACCATGTTTTGCATAGTCTTTTCTGATTTTAATATAAGAACTAATTAAAAATTAAATTTGATTGTAAATATAAAATCTTATCCTGCCCTATCTCTAAAATTCACAATTTTTTTTTCTAAAATATCTTATAAATTAAAAAGAATTTTATTAAGGAATACTTTTAATACACAAATTAAAGATGATATTTAAGAAAATGAATACATATTTATTGCATTTTACTAACTTAACTAATTTTTTAATTTTTGTAAATTATTATTTGGTTTTTATATTATGAATTGAACGTAGCATGTTTTTAGATAAAAAATTATATCAAATTGTACTAGCATTTATTTGATTGTGGCTCTCTCTGTTTTTACCCCGTTTCTTCTTGGATTCTTTGCATCTTTCGCTCTAAAATAAGTTCATATTTTTTGGGCATAACCGAAAAAAGAAAAATACTTTATTTCTTTTTTAGGCCAAAAAAACTTATTGCTTTATTCAGAAAAAAAGATCGACCAGCCATTATTTGATTGAAATTAAACTAATCAGTATATTTTGTCCAAATAAAAAACTAATCAGTAAATTAAAATGCAATCTCTTGCCGTTTTATATTTAGATGGGTATGAATCTTTTGTCCTGCTGCTGTTTTTTTTTTTTTAAATGAAGTACAAGTGTTACTTTCAAATTAAAGTTTTGAATAATGAATTTGGATCCACCAGTCTATCCGCACACAAGGGGATATTTAAAATTAAAAATACCTCTAAATGTTTGATTCTTTGAATTATTATACATTAAGAATCTTAAATTTATTAGGTCATGATTATTTGGCGCATTAGCCACTAATTATACATTACTCATTTCTTTTTACTTGAGCCAGCTTTAGAGAAGCTTAAAGTTTTAAGTTTTACGTGGCTCCAGCCTCCAATATTTAAAATTTCAATTAACGCGCAAACCAGGGGGGAAAAAAAAAATCTAACCCTCAGACATCAATTATAATGAAAATGTAACATCAGCGTGAAAATGACAAAATTAAATAATTAATTGGATAATTTGGTGAAGGCACCATTTTAAACTCATGGAACAGCTCAACACATAATTGATTTCCCAATTCTTTGAAAAGAAAACTGAATTGCTCAAAAAAAATTTTTTTTTTACATGCATCTTATTTTTGTAAGTATAACTGAAAAATTAAAAAATATCTGTAGATCTAATATTAACAATAATAATTTATATTCAAAATTACGAATTATTAAAGGCAAGTCTTTTTTTTTTTGGTCCAATATCAAGTCTAATTCTGTCTTCTTCGCTTCAACCAATCAATATATGAAGATAGACTAACCAAGTTTAACTTTTATAATTAAATAAGCTGATCAAATCAAACTACCACTAATTAAGAAATGAGAGTCCGTGGTGTTGTCTCTCACTGGACCAGGGAGTCGAGCGTCTCCAAGTTTCCACAGCTTCTTCATCTTTAAACGATATTCGTTTGCTGTTTGGCGATAGCAATAACAGTTCTTTCTTTTTTCAGCAAAACAGAAGAACTACGGAAAATAAGAGGGGAGTTGAGAGAAGGAATAAATTTGTGTTCTTGTTGATTTTCGAAGCTAACCCATTTGGAAACCCTGATTTTTTTGGGGTTTAAAGATGAAGCTTCGGAGGTCATTGCTGAGGTTTTTTCTAGGGTTTCTGCTACTGTCCTTCGCCCCCTCGTCAATGGGGAGATTCGTGGTGGAGAAGAACAGCTTGAGGGTGACCTCGCCGGACAAAATCAAAGGTACATATGACAGTGCGATCGGGAACTTTGGGATTCCTCAGTATGGAGGTAGCATGGCTGGGACTGTTGTGTACCCTAAGGATAACCAGAAGGCTTGTAAAGAGTTCGATGACTTTGGCCTCTCCTTCAAATCGAGGCCTGGAGCTCTTCCCACAATCCTTTTACTCGATCGTGGAAGTAAGAACTTGATGAATTTGCATGTCTTGTTGGGGATTGAGGTTAAACTAATCCTTTTGTTTTTTTCGGTTTAATTGATAGTCGTTATGAGTTTTGCAGTTTGGTTCGCTTCACTGCAGATGCTCCTTCTAGCTCAATCGTTTGTTCTGCTTGTTAATATGCAAAAGTTGTTTTCTTTGTCAGTGGTAGTTCTCTCGGTTTGCTTTGGTCCATGGATAATGTAGTATCTCATCATGTCATTTTGCATTTATAATTTGGCTGTATCTTTTACGTGCTTGGGTAATTTGCCTTTTTGCTCTAATTTTGGTGGGAAAAGATTTTGTTCATTAACAATTTTACTTTAATCTAGTGTTTTAACCGTTGGATGCTGTTTTTTTTTAATTAATTGAATCAAAAAAAGGGGCAGTTTGTGTCTCTTTTGGGTGGTTTGATGCTTAAATGCATGATTTAGATTTTTAATGATAATTGAACGCCTACAAATCCAGATATGTTATTTGGTTTTCTATTTTTAGATGGTAATAATTTGTTCATTTTGTTACAGTTATTTTTCCCCCCATCAAAGTAGCACGTTATACAGTTATAAGTCTTAAAAGTGTTCTCTTGGGGGTGTATTTATAGGCATTTTATCTGTTCCTTTCAGATTGCTTCTTTGCTTTGAAGGTCTGGAATGCTCAAAAGGCAGGAGCTTCTGCAGTTCTTGTGGCGGATGATGTTGAGGAACCCTTAATAACAATGGACACACCTGAAGAGGATGTGTCATCTGCAAAATACATAGAGAATATTACAATACCCTCTGCTCTCATTGAGAAAAGTTTCGGTGAAAGATTGAAGAAAGCTATAAGTAGTGGAGAGATGGTCAATGTAAATCTTGATTGGAGAGAGGCTGTACCTCATCCAGATGATCGTGTGGAATATGAGCTATGGACCAACAGCAATGATGAGTGTGGGGTCAAATGTGATATGTTGATGGAATTTGTAAAGGATTTCAAGGGTGCAGCGCAGATACTAGAGAAGGGTGGTTACACTCAGTTTACTCCGCATTATATAACTTGGTACTGTCCTCAGGCATTCACTCTAAGCAAGCAGTGCAAGTCCCAGTGCATAAATCATGGAAGATATTGCGCCCCTGATCCAGAGCAGGACTTCAGCACAGGTTATGACGGGAAAGATGTGGTTATTGAGAATTTAAGGCAGTTATGTGTCTTCAAAGTGGCAAATGAATCTAAAAAGCCCTGGGTTTGGTGGGACTATGTGACTGATTTTCAAATAAGATGCCCCATGAAGGAAAAGAAATACAATAAGGAATGTGCAGATGCTGTTATTAAGTCACTCGGTTAGTAATCTGTCACAGCTTATTATGCCTTATTTGGGTGCTGCTGTGCTGAATGTTGACAATGACATCTCATGTCTCTATTTTAATTTTGCAGGTCTTGATAATAACAAGATTGAAAAGTGCATGGGAGATCCAGACGCTGATTCTGAAAATCCTGTTCTGAAAGAAGAGCAAGATGCTCAAGTACTCTCCTTCACTATTGTTATTATTTTAAATTTAAATTTATGCTGTTATTCCTCTGGTTATATCAATTTATCTATCCAGGACACTTACAAAACACTGCTAATTTCAGGTTGGGAAGGGTTCGCGGGGTGATGTTACCATATTGCCCACTCTTGTTGTCAATAATCGACAGTATCGAGGTTTGTCTTTCTTGCCTTGTATAATAGATAATGATATGGACTTTTCCAATCCTAAGGCTTTTACTTTCAGGAAAGTTGGAGAAAGGTGCTGTTCTGAAGGCTATTTGTGCTGGTTTTGAGGAAACTACTGAACCAGCCGTTTGCTTGAGCTCAGGTTCACATTGCTTTTGGTGCTATGATATAGAGCCCCCCGGGGCGTTTTTGGTTTGCTTATTATGTCAATCTGATTTTTTTTTTCACCTTGATGGTTTTTTTTTTTTGGCAGATGTAGAAACAAATGAGTGCTTGGACAACAATGGTGGCTGTTGGCAGGATAAAGTGGCCAACATCACTGCATGCAAGGTAGTTATCGAAAATTATGAAATAACTTAATTCATTCTGATTAACAGATAGTTATTCCCCTATTTACACATCTACATTTGCTCAGGATACATTCCGTGGGCGAGTATGTGAATGTCCCCTTGTTGATGGCGTGCAGTTCAAGGGAGATGGTTATACTATGTGTCAAGGTTAAAATACAATAAATTTTTCCTTTTCTTTTTGGGTCATTTATCCGATTATGCTCATGATGCTTGGAATGAAAAACAGAAGGAAATAAAAAAAGAAGGGTAAATACATTGTGGATAATGATCTCGATAAGTTTGCGGCTGACTGTTTGATGCATGTGAAATACTTCCTCTACTCTTTCCAAGCTTCTTGTATAAAATTTAGAATACCTACCCAAACTTGAAATTTTCATGCCCTCTCTTTCTCGCAAATGCATGCACATTTCTCCAGGGAGTGTGAAGGGAGATTTTGGATTAAGAGGGGCAGTTCCACTAGAATGTTAGCTGTAACGCTTTGCTTATTGACTTTTCATGCCTACTTCTATAACTTATATGGGAGTTTATTTTTCCAAGGAAAATGATATCTGATATGTTTATGTGTTTGCATGCTTGTTATTTTGTTGATGACACAAGGTCCTTTAAATAATCATTCATTTGAAATGTTGCTGTGGTATCATTGGGAGTTAGAGACTCATGGACCTTGTGCCGCGTAGATTTTGTACTTATTCATTGGACTGATTCTTGTTCAAAAGATACTAGGAATCTAACGTCTTAATTCTGGGAGGGCAGCTTTTTCATTAATAGAGGTTTTGGCGTTTGCTTTCTTAATCATGGTGAATTCTGTTAGATTTCACCTGGATTATTGCCACCGAGCATGCCTAGCGTTCTTTTTTCTTTTCTTTCTTCCCGGATCTGGGATCTCTTAAATGATTTGCTATCAGTAACATTGTCACTTTGTGTCTTGATTTGAGATTCCTTCCTTAGATTGAAGAAACCATTCCATGTTCAAATTATTGGCATGAATCTCTGCAATATTTTGCTCGTCGGTGGGGAACTTAAATGAAATAGTGTGGTCCTTTTTTGTATGGATGTGTTTTGTCATCAGTTCTGCTGATGGGACGGCCATATGGTCCTGACTTTCAAATGGGTTCTGTCATTGGCCCTCTCAATCTCACAAGCAAGTAAAACACGTGGTTCTTTTGCTTCTTATATTTGATAGTTTCATTCATTCTGGTTTCTTCTGGCTTGCAGCCAGTGGACCTGGCAGGTGCAAGATAAACAATGGAGGTTGTTGGCATGAAGCCCGGAATGGACATGCATTTTCTGCTTGTTCGGTGAGCAATGTGTATCTTCTGCTCATTTTGTTTGTCCCCTTCAAATTTATGACAGTTGAATTTCATTTCCTTGTAACTGACCAAAGTTGTTACTGAATAGGATGATGGAGAGGTTAAATGCCAATGTCCTCCAGGGTTTAGAGGGGATGGTGTCAAAAGTTGTGAAGGTGAGGGATGCTGTGACCTTATTTGTGTGTGTGTATTGGGTGATATTTCTTTCCTGGGACCAGAACCTTGTCGTTCATTGTTGTTATCCATGATGCTTGCTAATTACAGCGTTTATCATCAATAAAATGCTGGACCTTGTATAATATTTTTTGTGAAGCTAAAGTGGAACATTTTAAAGCTTTCTCTAAGTTTATGGTTTAATATTATATGCTATGAATACTTGAGCCCTTAATGCTGATCGCCTGGATCAAGCATGGTGACTGGAAAATGACAGTATTAGATTGAAGTATGGTCCTCTATTATGGCATTTCCATTGCCTCCCAATTGTCAATTGAAACCTTTCTTGATGTAAAATGAGAACTTTTAACCCTTCTTTTTCCCCAGATTTTCATTTTAGTTGTGAAGTAATTGTGGGGTCTTAATCCTTGGTTTTTTGACAAGTTTTGTGGACTTGATTGTGATAACTGGAAAATGAGATGGGTCAAGAATCTACGGAATGTTTCCGCTGCAACTGGAAAAGGATAGAATGAGATTGAACTCCTTATCCTTATTCTTTTTCATTTTCTTTTCATTTTTTTCCTTGGTGCAGATATTGATGAGTGCAGGGAGAAGAAAGCTTGTCAGTGCCCTGAATGTAGCTGCAAGAATACCTGGGGAAGTTATGACTGCAGCTGTAGTGGGAATCTTTTGTATATCCGAGACCATGATGCTTGCATAAGTGAGTCCATTACACTCCATTTCTTTTTCATATACTTCATTTGAACATGATTTCATATTCCCTGTTGTGTAATCTACAGGCAAGACAGCAAGTGAGGGAAGATCTGCATGGGCAGCTTTTTGGGTCATTTTACTTGGCTTAGCTATTGCTGCTGGTGGGGCATATCTTGTGTACAAGTATAGAATAAGGGTAAGCTCGTTGACCTTTTGCCCGTTCGGTGATTTTATTGGATACTTGCTGTCAAATTTCCATAGCATTATAGTGGCCTTTGGTTGGAAGTAGATCACTAGACCCACAACGTTTCAAGTCTGCCAAACTTATATTAGAAATCTTAATCGGAAAACACAAAAGCATGAGGCATTTTATATCCTGTCATCTCAGCCCCAGTATTTTGGACACCTTGTGTTATCCAGATGCATCTCGTTGGGAAACTGACATCAAAAACAAATTATTATTGATAAGGAGACCAGGTTGCTTAAGATGATACCACTTTGGTCAATATTTTATGCCACTCAAAAACTATGTGAATCTTAAAATCTCACCACTTTTAGCTTTGTTAATTTTTATAAAATATTACCATGGTGTACTAATGACTCCATAGCAAGAAGATTGCTTCAATTTGCTGACATGAGATTGCTTGATTAATAATATTTGGTGTTGATTATCAGTGAATGATAGTTCCTCTGTGTAATTTGTGTACAATTGGGTAAAAATTTGACTGGTATTTGTGTGCGTTGTTCTGCAGCAATACATGGATTCTGAGATCAGGGCAATCATGGCACAGTATATGCCATTGGACAGCCAAGCAGAAGTTCCAAATCATGTCAGTGATGAAAGAGCGTGAGAAGAATTTGTGAATCTCCCGGGATGTCATGGATGAGGCTTTTCCTATTTCCTTTGTGAGCCCATCCAGAATTCTGTGCATTGAATTTTATATATTAGCTTTAGCTGTATCATACATGGACACTAGAATATCCCCAGAAGCTACTTGTCCTGCATTTTTTTTTTTCTTGTTGGGGATGTAGCCTGCTTGATACTGTAAGAACTGAATGTTTAGGGCTGGCCACGAAATTTCACTTGAGTCTGTAATTTCAGAGTGTTCACTTTATCGCACATCTTTGCTCCATGCATTTGATGCTCAGATTGTAATTTTTAACCCTTTCCCCCCCTGTACTTACTTTTAGATTGATTTCTGAGTATTTAATACTTACATAGGACAAGAGAATGGGATTTGGGGTCACGTACTTTTTTTCTTTGAAAAATTGATGGTGTTATTTTAGAAGACATAAAGATGTAATTTTGAAGATAGATGTCCTGGGAAACCATCAAATTGTATGACTGGACGCTTTTGCAGTGTTTAGGACTTGGAAGCTCATAGAAGAGGTGTTCACCCTTCACCCAAAAGAATGCGACACAAACCTAACCTTCAAAAGATTTTTCTTTTTGCCATCAAGTCATTTAACAAATTGTACATAGAGATGTTGTACCTTGCAATGCTAGATTATTTCTACAGGAAATTACCATGATAAGTGTATTTTTGCTATAAATAAGCCAATAGCCATTTTGTTGGGGAAAAAAATCATGGCCGAATTTTTCACTTGCTATCTGAGGCAGTAATTGACCAAGTGTTGGTGACATGTTCAATGGTTTTTTTTTTTTTACAAAATCTCAATTTGAACTCTTGACCTTCAAGAAAATCGGACTGTTACAATGTTTTTGTTTACCAAGAACAAAGGCCTCCAAAATTATCAAGTGTATAAAATGAATATACTGAATAATTTAGAACAACATTATTAATATATATTAAATATATTTGGCTTCAAGATTATTTTAAAACTTAATGATGAACATCTATGGGATGTCATCCAAACATAGCTTGGAAGGTCAAAAAATGTTAATTCCAATTAATGCGCAATGATTTCACCACAAATGGAATGGTCGTTTATTTTTCTCATCCTGTCTTAATTCTTATTATAATCTGATTACAAGTTTTCAACATTAGAGCAAAAAACTACGTCAACCTTACCTCCATTACGCAGCGTGCTAGGTGCACCTTCTTTAGTTGACCTTTATTTTCTGTTCTCTCAAGAATCCATGCTTACATATATAGTTCTTCTCGTCTTTATTCTTAACTAATTCTCACATATCAAAATTTGGCAGTTAAAGCATTAAATAGGTCCTAAATTAGTAATTTTTTTTCAAGTTTATTTCTGATTAAATGGTGTGATTTAAAAATAATTAGGACCAAGGGAGTACATACTCCCTCTAGAGAATGCATTATAATAAGGACGCAGCGTGTGTGTGTGTGTAAATAGTTCAGCACTAACACAGTTTTTTATTTTTATTTGAGTTCCTTTTTTGCCCCCTCTTTTCAACCAGACGGTGGAGCCTGCACATGGCCAGGAGCACCATACAGAAAATTGCAGTATTTACATGATAATTTTTATATATTTATTTTACACACACATATATAAATTTTATACAAGGATGCATTTTATTTTGTTTTATTTTTGGGTTAGGTCCAACATTTATCACTAAGTTAAAAGGTACAGTTAAATTACTCCGGAGTCCGGACACAATTGTTATCATCTTATTGCATTAACTTAAACATTGTAGTAGTAGTGTTTCAATTTAATTCTCATGCCAACAAGTGCAATGACAAGTTAGTCCCTCGAATTATTTATGAAAAATTAATTATTGACAATGTTAGACGTGATAGTTATTTGTGATCAAACGATGTCAAACATTTGCCATGGCTGATTATTATTTTAAAGTGTTCTGATTCAAATAATTAGAAAGATAATTTACTTTAATTAGCATTTTAGTGACAAGATTTCTCAAACAAATATACAAAGAAAGAAGGGCATCATTATTTCTCTAATATAACCAAAAGGGTTAAGTTGAAAAAGAACAAAAGAGACTAAATTGCTCTCTTGACTAAAACATGTATGTTGAAAGTACAATCAAGCCATATATCTATTATTGCAGGTCAATTTTGCAGAAAACTGAACAGGATCTATAGCTTAGAAACTCAAGCTAATGAATAAGAAGCCGCTTACAATATTATACATAAGAAGCCAATGACTTGAGATTAGTGAACCAACACAGTTCTTGGCAATAGTTCTCTGCTCCCAAACCAAATGTGTTACTAATTAGGAATCAATAAATCAACTCATATTGATATATTATAGTTCAAGAATACTTAGAAACTTTGCCCAATTTATTACTTTAGTCCATTGTCTGTAGGAATCAGTGACCGAATAAAATTGCTGTTATCCTACGCATTTCCTATGGTTGTTTGGTAGGTGTGATGTTAAGATCTAGGCCAATGTTCAATCCATTGTAAGCAATAGGAGCGTACATCCACAGATCGTCAGAGCTGAGAAGCTGTCAGAGAGTCAAGTTAAAAATGTGAGAAAAAAGAAATAATCCAATCTTTAGTTTTTAGATGAAAATTTAGAGCTTCTTTTCTTGTTGTTACCTTTATTTGAAGCTGTAAGAACTTCACATATTGAACTGCTTCCTCAAGCATGGTGCTTATATCCACCTGCAATTCATCAAGGAAGAAAAGCTCAGAATCTAAGCATCTAAATCAAAGCATTTAACAAGAGTAAAACAATATTTGATCCAAATCAAAGATAATTTCTTAGGGAGCAGGTAATATTGCAGTTGGACCAAAATGGAGTTTCTAGCAGTAGTTAAATTGCAGTTGAGAAAGCTACCTTAGTTCCATTGGGGACAAGGTTTTGTAGGATTCTCAACCTTTCGTTTATTCTTTCTCTTCTTCTCTGCACAATACAGAAGGAAAACCTCTAAATTCTCGTCCTTTACCCTTAGGGAAAAAAATGGTAGATAGAAACTCCTTTTTCAGGGAACTTACTCTCGCATATACGCTCTGTGGATCAGCGGCAGGACTTTTAGCAGGCATTGATTTGCCATTAGACTTGAGAGATGCAGAATCTTTAGGACTGAAACTTGAAGTGGACCCCACATTTAGCTCCTGAGAAGCATTGGAATCATCCTCTGAGCAGCCACTGCTCGAGCTCTGCCTCTGCAAGCTCCTATCCTCTTCATTTTTGCTTATACATTCAGATTTTGTGTTCTTCTTTGATTTAACATTCCTCTTGTTCTTCTGTACCTGCATAAAAAAAAAAAACGCTTAAACTCTGCCAAAAAAACATTGTTTAACATTATGGGCATGATGTTTAGTGTCATGTTACCTCCCAAGAGCTCCTAGATCTTTTCTCTGACTTCTCTAGATTGGTGTTTTTACCCTTTTCAGCTGGTTCAGAAGAAACTAGTTCTTCACATTCCCTATTAGCCTGAAAATTCTTGTCAGCAACCGCAAGAACCCTCTTAACTGGGTCAACAACTGACTCTTCATGAGTATTTTCATTGATCTGATGGCTCAAATGGTCATGGCTTTGAACACTGTATGGGAAAATTTTGGCATCCCCCAAAGAAAAACCCATGGACACAGAATCAAAATTGATGGATGGATCATTAGGGCGGTATCTAACACCAATATCAGTACTGGAGCTACTTCCTTGTGAGAAACTGAAGAAATTGGCATTAGCATTAGCATCAGCATCATTGGAAGGAAAATATGAAGTGTTGTTATTGATGCCCGTGACGCTCACAACTGTTGATTCATGTCCAGGCCAAAACGCACATGGAAATCCCAAAGTTGAATTTTCATATAGTATCTCTTCCGGGACTGAACAGTTGTTACCAAGCAGTTGATTCATAAAATCAGCTTCCTCAGCTGTGTACAATCCACTAAGAGAACTCCACTCTTCGGAAATCCTCCCAGAAGCCTCCATTTTTTATTGAAGGTGTTCTATTTTTTTCCCTCTCAGAAGAAGCTAGATTTTGTTTCTTTGCCTCTCGGGAGATGGGTATTCCTCTATTTATACCCGACTAGCAGAAATGAAGAGAGACAGGGATTGGCTTCACCATCACCAATAAGCAGCATAAGACAAAGCCCTCGTACTGTGGAATCAAATTTCAGGACCAAGCCCTTAGTGGGACCACTTGAAGTTCTCAGTGGACCCACTTCAAGCAGTTGGTGTGCATTAAAATAACTAGTAATCAGGAGAGGCGAGAGAGAAGCACAGAGGTCAAATATTGCACAGTAGACTGGTAGAGAGAGAGAGAGAGAGTTTTACAACTGTCAATTTGGAGACGTGGGGTTGGAGAATGAATATGATATTTGGGTTTAAAGGGAATGGAAACGACATCTAAAGAAGGACGGCTTTGAGATCGTGGGGATGAGTCCGAGATTATTAAAAAGCTAAGGAAACCGGACAGGGTTATCTTGCTAACTGGATTTTTGTCTGCAACAACATGAAAATCCTAGCTACCACATTAATATTCCTGTTCAAGAATATAACTCAGACTTTCCAGATTGTTTGAAATAAAGGAAATTTTTATACGAATTTGCAGACATTACGTGGACAGATGTAAAGGCGGATTCTTTCTGCCCAGATTAACATTTTCAGGGATTTGCTAGGCATTTCATGTTAATGCCATGTTGGTGAACATGGCAATCTAGGTATGAGCGGGTGTTTGTAACGGTCCTTCCATTTCTGTTATGTTCAGGCTCGACAACATGAACTGCCAACTGTCCTATCTCTTTTCAAAGATATGAGAGTTCAGTTCAAGATATTATGATCTACTATGCTATTGAACAGCAGCAACTATGGAGTGTCTTGGTATCTGCAAAATGAACTGTGTAAAATCTTTTTTTAATCATTATTTTGTACAATTAAATACGCGCAAACTAGTTAAGGCAAGGCTCAAGTCAAATTTCGATCGTGATATAAGTCATTTGTAGCACATTTTTACATAGTAATAAATGCATTAAATTAACAAGATTTTTTAATTTTATCCTTATTAATATTTTTCCTCCCCTTCTAGTATAAATCATTCTTATATCTCTCCCTTCTTTCTTTCTAATAAGAATTATATAAAGGTAAAACTGAAAAATAATCATTAAACACACTACAAGTGATTTACATCTTCGACCAAAACTTTTCCCTACAAGTGACTTACATTTAAAATCAGAGTGATATATGTACAGTGGTAACTCACAATTGGCATGAACTATGTAATTTCTGCTCAACTTTACACACACACACACACACTTTTTTATTGGTTTCATGTATATAGCCGTTTCTTTAAAATGAGATCTTAAGCATAGCAGAGCCACACACAACCTTTTCCTGGGAAAAAAAGAAGGATCAAACCCCTAACTTTTTCTTAACCTGGAACAACTCCTACCAGTCAATCCAAATGTTCAGTGCAACTTCATTTGAATCAAACTTTAAAAAAAAAAAAAATTGAAGCTGAGTTGTTATTGAAAAAAGAAAAAAAGTTGTATCAACATGCGTAGCTGGTTTTAATGCTTATGAGTTTACGCGTAAAATCTAACGTCAAAGGCGCTTCCTCCACAGTGGGTCAAACACATACTAAGGGACACTTTTTTTTTTTTTGAAAAAAAATGTTTCTCCTTATTAAATTATTGATTTTCCTTTTTTTTTTTAAAGTAATTTTCCAACTAATGAAGCTTATATATACACACACAGACACACACACACATATATCGATGCGAGTTTATTATTTTTTATGCTTAGAGCCTGCCATGTATATCACAACACACGCTTTGCGGTAGTACGTGACATTAATTTGTACGTATAAATTGAGTAGCAGTTTAATTAATTAATATTGTTGCGGGAATCAAAATCTTATCATTCCAAAGGTATTCTTTTTGTTTGTACTTTCATTCCATAAATGACTTTTTTTTTGCCAACAAATTCTATAAATAATTAATCTCGAGGTTTTGGAAACTCTTTGATAATCTGATTTTATTCCTCTCGCATGCTATCATATTTTAGATTAATCCTTATCGTCATGTTAATTAATATTGTATTCATGTATATATGTATTTATTATTTTCTTTCATGGTTTATTTATTTATATGAGTCGGCAGGCACGACTTTATTGAAAGGAATTTAATTTGTGGGGAATATTCATAACATGATAAAGCTGGCATTATTTGATTATTATTATCTTTATCATATATATTTATAGCTTTTACTATTTTTAAGAGAAAACCCTTTTGTAGAAAATTGTTTTATTTTGTTTGAACGTACGTTATATGTTTACTTTCTAGAAAAGGAATAATGAGTTGGCCAAGAGGTGCTTTAGTAAATTTTTCTGTTGCATTTCCTGCATGAAACACGTTAAAGCATTATTTTATTCTCATTGATTCATCTTCTTTCATATTTACTTATTCGCAAATGTAATATGAAACTACTAAGATTTAACTGATGGATTATATTTTCACCCTTGGATTTTCCGATTTTTGACAATTAATTTGGCATACAGAAAAAAAAAGAAAAGAAGAAGCCAAATTCGTAATGATGAAAAAGTGAAATTTGTACGAAAATTAAATTGAAAAAAGAAGGTGACAATTGGTGTTCTGTAAGATAGAGAAAGTAAGAAAGAAATTGATACAAAATTTACAACATTACATGTATATAAAGAAAAAAGAGATTATAACTATAATTATGAAATATAAGCCCTACGTACACACATGCAATCACATTTTTGTATCACTTTGTTTTGAGAATGTCTAAATGTGGCTTGAGCTAAACAATATTGCTTTGCTTTCTCACATCATTGATCCTTTTTCTTTGTACAAATATTTTTTGAAACAGATCATGTGTAATTGTTTCTAATCTTATCTTAATTAGGAAAATTCTTATATGCATTACATTCTATAATCAGACATAACAAGTGTGAGTTTTTAATAATAATTTAAGAATATATAATTTCCATAAATAACTATATAATTGAAAGACAAAAGTGCACATGTGGTCATTTAACTTTATTTAAGCTTTCAATTTAACCCTTAATTTTATAAAATATTTTGTAGTATTTTAACCCCTAACATCGTTTGTTACAAAGAATGATTTTTAATCACAATCATTATTATTTTGTAAATTAAATTTACTATGCCAGCATTTGATAATATCTTTTTTTCCAGCAGATAATATTTTCTTAATATATAAAATTTCAATGTCAGCATTTTTGTTTATTAGTATTAGAATTAAAGAACTGAAAAAATGATTTATAAAATTAAGGAACTAAAATGAAAAATTATGTAAAGTTAAAAGAAGATGTGCTTTTTCAATTTTAGATTAAAACATATACTTGTTATATTTTTATATTAAACATTAAGTTAATTTTCTTGAAACTTTTAAGTATGAAGAATTCAAATTGAAGCTCAATAATAACTACATAAAGTCCTCTATTCACTTCAAGTAAAATGTATTGATCACTGTTAAATTAAAAAAAAAAAAAAAGACGGGAGTAACCGACTAGGGAATGGGTCCCTCAACTATATATATTTATATATATAAAAATTAAGGATTATGATTTTATTTATTTAGGGCCATTACGTTTAACAAGGCAAGAGAAAGTAGAGTATTTTATAATTTCAATTTTGTGTCTGGAATATGAGGGGATCATGGCACCAACTTCTTCATTTTTTTTTTAATTTAAAAGAATCTCAACGTTCATCATGTTAGTGCAATATTTTATAGTGAGTACAAGATGTAAAATTTCCGACAATATATTATACGACACCCCCATTGATCAGAGTTTTGATTATTTTTTTTATATATATATTTCGACCTCTTTTAATAATTTAAGACTTCAAAAATAAAGATATTTTAACTATTTTAGTTTTAATTTTATTTAAAAATAATCAATAAGTTGAATTTTTAATTAATGTTTTGGGACGATAGACTTCTTTAATTAATTCCATTACTAAGTAAAACTTAAACTGCCAATTTATTATATATGTGAATGAGGTTATGCAAAATGCTGTTTTATATTTGATGTTATTGACCTTTTGCACAGTTGAGGAATCAAGATTATGTCGGTTAAATATTTGTGTACTGGTGTTTATTGGTTTAAGCGGCGGAAAATCTAATTTTTTTAACAACAATTTGAGTTCAAATTTTTTAAACACATAAAAATAATCTCTAATTTTTTGACTTCACTCAGTGATGTCATTTAAATCTAATCAAATTAACTAAAATTTACCAAGATTTTCAAAAACGGAGGATTTTATTTAATCGAAAAATAACAAATATTTTCTGGATTAATACTTGGTAAATTTTGGGGAAAATGTCTGAAAACTCCTAATTTAAAATTTTACTGTCCAAAAGATACCTAAAATTTTATTCCCCAAAGATACCTAAAATTTGAACAAGTACTCAAATTTTTATTACCAAAGGTGCAACTTATCTTTAATGGACATAGCTCTTCTTCACATATATGCAACTTATTTTCAACAAATACAGCTGTTCTTCAATTGTGCATAAATATTTTCAGGTTTTGTATAAATATTTTTTATTTTGAAAACTCTTGCATATAGTTAAAAATAAACTGTACACAATTCAAAAAAAAGTTGCATTTGCTATAAAATGAGTCGAACGTGTTTTACGAAAATTTTTTGCACATAGTTTAAGACATGTTGTACATAGTTAAAGAGAGAGTTACATTTAGACCTACTCAAAAACCTACAAAATTCAGACACCTTTGTGCAATGAATATTTTATTAAGAGATTTTTCAACAATTTTTCCTAAAATTTTTCTGTAGAATTAATAAATATGCGGGTCCTTATAATTTTAACTAATTTTTAATCAAGTCCATTTAATTTCACCTGATTTTTAATTACATCTTTAAAAAAAATTGTATTCTTCATTCTATAAATTCTAATAATAATCTTTTTTAATGATTTTATTTTTATATTCTTTCGAAATTTTGAATAAAACATTACATTTATATTTATTTTATAATTTTAATTTTAATTTTTCATTTATTTCTTTAATTATAAGATTTGAATTATAATAATAAAATTTTCTAAAAACATAATACAACTTAAATTAATTTATATTTAATTATTCAAATTAATTATTCAGTATAAATTATTCATTTATTTTTATAATGATATAAGAAATTAACATAAATTTATTATTAATATTTTAAATTTCAATATTATTTATTTAGTTAATTTAAGTTAAATTAATACATAAAATTAAAAAAATACAAGGATTTGATTAAAAATCAAGTGAAAGTATAAGGACCTAATAATATATATATAGAAGGATCTTATAAAAAATTAGGTGAAATTCTAAGGACTGCATATTAATTATTTCTTTTTTTATATATCAAATATAATATTTGCGTTGGCACTCTCAATATATTTTTGGCTCCTCTACCAAATAATTTGTGCGTGTTTATTGGGTCTGATTGGTCATCACAAACATGCCGCATTTATATATCTGAAGCCATCCCAAAAACAAATAAATTTAAATGCAATTAACAATTATGTTGATTCTGTACTTGCATGCCTTCTTCCATCCTCGTGCAGTTTAATTATCAGTGAATAACAATTAATTGCTCGATGATGAAGAAAATAATAGAGAACTGTACACCTGCAATCAATTAAAATATAATTATACATCTTTGTAAGTCCAGCAACTATGGAATGATTTAGAAATCATATAATTAGAAATTTAATTTTTCCCTTTCTTTATCCTTCAGGTCAAGTGGCAGGTACGAAGCAGACAAGCAATGGAGATGGTTTATGGATCAAGCAGAGCCTCTCTTATAATAAAGTTAATCTTTTGATTTGAGTCCCAAAAAAAAAAAGTTAATCTTTTGATATTAGACTCTTTTCACATATATGCTACCTCCGGTCTTTAATATAAGATTTTGTTTGACTTTTATTTTGGTCCTAAATATAAGATTTCAATCCACTTTATCTCTCATATTTATATATTTTTTTTCAAAATAGTCCTTCTAATAATGATAGTTCTAGCTAATACACTTGATTAGTAATGATATTTTAGAAAAGACAACACCTATTTATGACAAGTGACTAACTTAAGTTCTTTTCTTAATTTTTTGAAATTAGTCAACTAGCTCTTATAATTAGGAGCGGAGGTAGTATTTCACAATAAATGCGCATTTATTTAGAGCATGATCTTCATAAAAAGCGCTATGCATAAAGAATTCTGACTGACAAAAGGCGAGTGAAGTACGACAAAGGGGTATATTGTGATGAGTTTTATATCGAGAAGTCTTGTAAATATGGTGTGATTTATTAAGGAGTTTTCCTTTTTACTGATAGATTAGTTTTTTGGGATTGAGCTCTTTTTTTAAATTTGTGATCATGACACTTTCTTCAATACGATAACCTTCAAATTAGACATATTTTTTATTTAATATGAACCGATTAATTGATTATAAATGTCATTACATACACAGACAACAATATTAATGTATTGACATATTTACATTCCTAAGTATATGTTGATTGTTGGCCAAAAAGGATTTTCCTCCAGAAAAAGTAAAGTTCTTTGTAGAACTTTTATAGCACATTATTTTGGAGGGAAGAATGATAGGATTAGCTTTTACTAAAATAAATATTAATTAACATCGATTTTCTAATTTTATCAGCAACTGAATTTATAGCAAAAATGTTACAGTTTATATATGGCATTGAGGACAGGGAACTTGAATGGAGTTGTTTTTTTTTAAATTATTATTTTTAAATCATCCAACAGTGGAAGAAGAGCGTTGGCCAAGAAAAATGGAGGAAGAGCAAAACTATATAAATTAAGATATTTTGTTGTTGTTGTTACTATTACTACTACTACATGAATATTAAAATTATTATTAAGAAATTTATTGGTTAATTAACATTGTTTGAGAAGATCAAACATGTAGATTGGAGACACAACTGGGGCTTGCCTTGCAGTGCTAGATGGACACAGGGATATTCTGAATCAAACCAAATCAATAATATTAAAGTTCTCAGCTTGATGAATATATATGTTCAGAAACATCAGAGTTACTTAATTATTGTAATGACACTAGATGTTAATTTAAGGAGTGTGTGTGTGTGGAATCATATCAGTTATATATATATATATATATAAATATATATATATTGATTATATTGATGTTGTTTGCCCCAATCCAAATGCCAGTGTCAATAATTATATTTGTGATCTTTAAGTGACTCTTCATACATTTATATATACATATGGCTGGATTATTGTGAGTTTGTAGCTATACATATACACACACAATCTCTGATTCTTAATATAAGTGCTAGATAATTAATTTAAGGATATTAAAAAAATTAGTTAAGTTAGTTTTTAATAACAAATGTGTATTGAATTCTAAACTATCATTTTAAATCATGTGTATTAGAACTACTTTTTAATAAAAAGCCTTTACTAAGTTACAATCAGTAAAGATATTTTACGAGGAAAATTTATAAATATGGAAGATAAAATGGATTGAGTATTTAGGATTAAATCCAACTTCCATCTAGTTTTCATATTAAAGACCGGAGTTAGTAATACATTATTATCAATTATATGTTTAGAACCACATTAAATCTCTAACCAGCTCTTGTATTAAGGACAGAGTGCAGTAATACATTGTTATCAATTAATCCAGCTTGAATTGAATTAAGTATACATTAATTAGCAGCTGCAATGTATTATATTGAAGTGTTAAACTTAATTTAGCATACTCTTGAGTAAAAGCGTGAGGAAAAAAAAAAGGATTTGTGCTGTCCAGTTTTGAGGACCAAGGACGTACGACTTGGCATTTCAATGAATTAAACATCAAATCACAAAATTCCTCAGATTATGCTATCCTAATATGACAAATCCCAACATGTATATGAATTTAGATATCGTTTTCCATAATTGACCCACATATAAATAGATTAGTCAAACCGGAGAGAGGAATTTAATGTGTCCTTATCAAACAAGGAAATCAATATTTTCACACATAAAAAATCTAGAGTTGGTTTATGACATTATAGGATCATATTCATATTTTGTCCGATTTAACACGGAACAGCTCTTTTAACATGATCAGTTTTTCAGTTCACAAGATTCAAATTTTCTTCTTAACTCAAGTTAGGATGATAAATCTAAAGTTTTTTTAACGTATGACTCTTAGGAATTTCTTATTATATATAGATAGTTTTGAAACTTTACAATGAGACCTTCTAAATTCTTATGTTTATGCAGATGACTTTAATCCCTTATTACTGTTAATAGTTTTGTTCATTACTTTTCTGCACATGTATTAAAATTTAGTAGGTTAATATATATGCTTATAACTCAAAGCTTGAGGAGTTATATACACATAACAATATAATTTAAAGGGGTATAAAATTGATGGTTGGTTTCTAATCCGTTACAGAGTTGAAAATTTAGGCGGATTCACTGCTAAATTTCAGATGTTGAGAGGATTATTTGTACATCATCCAAAATTCAAGGGAGCCTTATGTAATTTAAACTTTGTTTTTTCAGGGGGAAAAAAGTCATTAACAACAAGAAATGTACTCCATCCTGTCCAAAATATAAAAAGTATTCTAGAAAAAAATTTTGATCTAAAAGATAAAAGATAGACAAGATAATTAATGATTTTTTTTTCACTTTTATCTCTCATTACATGGAGGAAAAAAAGTTTTAAATGCAGAAAACAGAAAAGAAATACTTTTCCAATTAATCACATTCTTTAATAAAGATAAAATAGGTAAATTATATCAATTTAAGATACATGTAATAACTTAACTAATATTCTTTAGTTCTTGTAAATGGGTTAGCAAATTCTTATATTTTAGACTGGAGGGAGTACATGTGTTACTTCTTTTGCCGATTAACTTTTTTTTTCTTGTGGGGTTGATGATGATAAACAACCACAAGGGCAAGCAAGTCAACTAAATGTACAGCTTTATTTCTCTTTGATTCTACAATGGATTTTGATTCCTGCATCTTCCAGCATGAGACCTCCTTTTTAAAAATAATTGACTTCTGAATTTCATTAATTTTAATAATCATCTCAACCAATAGAAGTCAATCGAGAAGAATTCTATACCAAATTTTACCCCCAAAAAAATATATTGAGTTGACTTTGATTATTCTTTTAATTAAGAGATCTGGTCAATTGTTTATAATTAATTTGAATAATTTACATGTCAAACTTTGATTCACAAGGTTACATAATTATTTTTCAAATTATAATCAACTTTTTCATTTGATGTTCTTCCTTAAAACTAAAAAAAAATCATCAATGATATAGAATAAAATAAAAACATAAATCATCAAAAATCAAATCTGAACAACTAAAACTACTCCATTAAACAATATATTAAATCTTTTTATTGATATAGTCTATTTTTCATTCATTCTTTGCTCCATTATCTTTTTTTGGTTGACTTCTCCGCATAAACAGGTTAAGGTTTTCATATTGAGGATAGTCAACCTGAATTTTTGCCGTTTGATTAATTCTTATTAATTAAACTTTGCATTTGATAGGCTTTGTTGCTACGCAGGAAAATGATTTAATGATTTCTTTTGGCCGGGAAAAGAATAATTTAGTTATATAAAAGGGATTAAGTTTTCCATTTTATACCCCAGCCATAATACCAATAACCAGATCAGGAACAAGTATTTATTCAGTTTTCCATTCGACAGTTTGAAATTTGGTGACAATTAAGTTGAAAATATGTATTTAGATAGTTGCGGATATAGGAGTCTCAATTACAAGTCAAGTAATTAAGTTTTACAAGTCATTCCTATTAATTTTGATGTGTTTGGAAAATTTTTGATATCTAGTTATCATTAAATTTATCTTTTAGATGCAAAAAAATTTTATCTTTTCGGACATAAATATAATTCCCGTAACTTTTTAAGGGTATTTTTGGGAGTTGGGAGGAGTAAAGAAGGAAAAGAAAACTCCAAACTAGAAAAGGGATAGGAAAATAACAAAGGAAAAATTAAGAGAGAATTACATAGAGGTCCTTTCAAAAAATAATTATTAAAAAACCTCAATAACAACTTAAACAACTTGTAATGACAAGTTTCAAAATAAAACATGATAACTTTTGAGACTTGTTTTATAATTATTTTTCTTTCTTGGGACCTCATTATAATTTTTCTAAGAAAATTAAATTATAATTTCTCCTCTTTGTTTGGGTGAGATAATTAAACTAAATTTAACAAAGTTGCATATTTATTTTTATTAATTTATTTTGGTTAATCTTTTATTAGTCCTTGATATTTCATTCAATTTTGAGAAAATCACTACAAATCCCGCACCAGAATTTGTTATTAAAATTTTTGGTAATTACATTCATTCTTTGACACCTCATAATAAATTTTCCTTCAATTTTCAAGGTGGTAACAAGATTATTATAAATTTTAAACTTTTCAATTTACTCCCCGTTAAAGAGGAGAGAGCACGCTAATCCACTGAGAAGAAAAGCACATTCATCCCCAAGCACTGCTATAATATGTCTCGATGAATTTTCAGAAACATCGGTAGAAAAACATGGCGAGTAACTCAGAACCTATATTTGAGGCAAAACTAAACAGCAGGCACTCTTAGCAAACACTTTATAATTACATATAACCAATCGTAAAATCAGCCAAAACTGACGGCAAAGAACAAAGATCACTGAGAAGGGTTTTATGTAACAATGCCGTCATCAGATTTCAAACGAAAATTATGTACCATTCACTGGTATGCTTTAACCGGAAAAACAACTAGGGAAGCAAGTGACCAGAAATATATGAAAATGGGAGCAAGTAAACATCTGGTTTTCAGAACCTATTGCGCGTCACCTCTGCTCATCACTAGGAAGTTCCTCACCAGGACCTCGTTGCGCTAGTCTGTAATACAATATACCCATAGTTGCCAAGCATGCCCTGCATATGAACATGATAATAGTTTCATTAGTTAAAAACCAAATTTCTAGTCCAAGCCATATCTTAAAAAGTATAAAGAAGACAAGCATTCATGCGTGCGTGCCTATTAATAATTATTTGTATACAGCTTGGATATTTGCTGCTAGGATAGCATTCTTGTTCTGAAAGCCCCGGACAGAATATCAGGATAAAATTATCATATACCACGGATGCAATTATTAATTGACATGAACTCACCCCACAAGGTGCTTTAACTGCATCAACATTGGAATACATGCCACAAGCAGCAACAGAATTCCAACAAAATCACTCACCGCATTCCCATTTACCCTGAATAGCACTCCCCAGTAGCCATTAACAATGACTCAGAACTCAAAGGCAACTTGGGAGACGGAAAATTCATTTCAAACTTCAGATAATTTCATCATTTTCTTATTCTTCTGAGCTTCCTACTTTAGTATTAATATAGATATGGATGGGAGGACATGCAAGTCATACATGATGGCAATCACGAGAAGGATTTTTCTTGGGTCCATCCTTGATGATTTTTGATGCCGTGTACGGCTTTCTGAGACATCATTTGCATTTGGTGTATCTTTCCTCGGAGGTGCCGTCACTGGCAGCGTAGGTAAAGCACCAGACCAGAAGGGAAGCAATGCTCTAAGAAACTTATGGCGCAATGAACCTACACTTGCAAATATAAAAGGTTGGATAAAGCACCACCTAATTTGCACAGTAATAAGATAAAAGAAATCCAAAATTAAAAGAAGGCGGAAAGTTTCTAAACAAATTAAAAGGCTATAAAAGCAGAATATGAATAGCTCCATCATTATTCACATTCAAAAACATTAATTCCCATAAAGAGCATATTACCTCTCCTTGTGTACTTTTTACTATTCCCATCTTCATCATCAGCATAATATGGAACTTCGGAATTTTGCCTGTCAATATGGAGTGAGCCCTTCCTTGTAGTAGCACCGGGCTGAATTATTTACAGAAATGAGAACAAAATTACCAGTAATAGAGTAAATGAAACAACATAGAATACGCTGGTATAAAACAAGAAAGAAAATTCAGATCTGATTTTGAAGATGCCTGATGAATGCAATAGCGCAATATCTATCAAGAGAAACCCAATATATACATACATATATATATATTTGGATGCAATAAATGAAAGTAAAACCCGCTTACCGCAGTTGGACTCGAGGCTTTCATGAAATTCCCTGCTGGAGTAGGCCCCTCTATCTCCACAATATCTGTAACCGAAACTGTAGAAGGTCCTGATCCGTTTGCACGTGAGTATCCCTCTACTGAATTTGAGTTTGTAATATCTTCCCTACTAATCAATGGCTCGGAATCAAATGCAGGAGGAAGACTGGAGGATTTGGTGACTGGCAATGAAACAGGATGATTTCCAAAGAGATTCTTTTCCATACCAGTCTACACAAAAAGCAGTCATAATCTATTCAGAATTCTTTTACTATAATGGCAAAAAAATAGAAACGGGGAGGGGGAAGATATGGCAAATAAATCTGGGTGCGAAGGAAAATATCCCCTGCTTCGTTTCCAAACCAGCATGCATTTCCAGTCCTAGGCTACTATACCTTCAAAGACACAATTCATTTCTCATCTATAGCCATGAAACATTCACAATGATAATACAGCCCAGTTCAAGTTTTATATTTAGTCAAGAAAGCTACCCTAGTATTATCTTATAAAACCATAAAGCAATCTATCAAGAACTTCATACATAACCTGCCCGATAGCTTCCTTCAACTTGGAATGAAGACGGGATCCTGAATCTTTCACACTCTTAGGAGGCCATATCTGCATAAAAAATTAAAGATGGAAAATCAGTGACGCAAGTACAGTGAAGAAACTGACAGGTGAGAGCATGATTTCAGAGCAAAATGATCATATAAATGTATAGGTCACAGGTAAATCACAGGCCACTTCTATTTGACCAGCAACTACCTTCATGGTAGTCTCAAAAAACCAACCGTAATTAATGATTTTGATTTTTGAAGGAGACACAAAGGCTTCCTCTATAAGGAATGATGTTGCTTCTGCTTATAGCATTTTCAAGTTTTAACAGAAAAAGACACAGATCTATGGTTAATTGTTTTTATAGTTCATCTTCAAGTGCTTTCAAATAAGCGCAGCAATAGGGAATACTTTTCCAAGCAATTGAGACTACTTTTATTGTGCCTAAAATGACGTATGTCATTAATTTTTAAAATAATATAAAAATATAAACATGTCTTCATGACAAATATTTCTTGCACGTGATTAATAAGCTTCTCTACAATCTTTTGGCAGTACAAAATAAAGTTGTTTCCAGTATAGGAAGCATATTCATATTCATTTTACATGTTAAAGCAACATTTGAAATCAAATTACAAATATGCTATCAATCAAATTTCTTCTCCTAAAGGTGGCTTTTACAAATATTCGAATGATTATCTTTTGCAGCATCTAAACAACAGCTATTTCTTAGCACCTACAGCTCAGCGGCCTTTCAGAAGTTACAATGTTTCCAAAACAAATCCTAAATCAGAACAGAGTGTTTGGAATTTTTTTCAAGTGCTTGGTTATGAAGAAATTTAGACCAACTAAGAAAGACATAAAGGATAATAACAGACAAGAATAAAATGTGCCTTGCCATTTCTCCCTTCACAGATAAAATTCAAGGCGTTTAAAACATCATTAATCAACATCACTTTAAAGTTTCAGCGTGAATGGACAGAATAAAGAAATTTACAACAAAGGATACACATAAGTCCCCTGAGTTCAGGTTTTGGCCTGAAATTTTATTACTGAACAAAAACAAGTAATTTGAGGGAAATCTTATGACTCTTACCGAAGTGGAACATGCCGGACACACATATCCTGCTGGGGCAGTGTGTGGAGGAAAACTCTTGACATGTGATACCAAGCAGTTTGTGTGGATAACATCTATAAAATCATATTATGTAAATTCAGAATAGATTTCGTAATCCAAAAACAAAGAAAATTCAGTATGGATTTCAGCTCTCAACAGGATTTCCTTTAAACACGTAAACAAGGAAAATTACATACGCAAGCAACCCAGTCGAGTCGTTTGAGATCCCGCCCCCTCGTCAAGGACAGCTTGACATTGACAGCATTTAGGAGGCCAGTCGTAATCCCCATCTATAACCCATTCTGAATATGTTCGAACCTATGAAAGATGGTAAATAGTAAGCTCATAAACTCTAAATTCAGCACAACAGTAATTTGGCTTCCCACATGAGACCTAATCCCAGTAAAAAATCTCATGAGATGCTCAGATGCAACTTAATACAGCGTTCAAGATAATTTAAGCCGAAGATAGAATGAAACTATAGTATATTACCTCGGAACTTAGATAGTGTGCATTATGAAAACACAAAATCAACTAAATTTAAATGTCACCATGAGGAAGTAAGAGTTCGTGGCCAGGATAGCATTCATTTGAAATTAGTTAAAGATCTGAGTTTTGAATTTACCACACAAATTTGGTGCTCTGGGAAACAGACACATTCTCCACAGACAGGAACTTTGTGCACGAAGCAATATAATTTAGTAGCCTAAACACCAAAGAAAACCCATGCAATTCGTTAGTATGAGTGAATTAACCCGAAAAAAACCAAACTAACATGCATCAATATGCCTAGAAATAAACGGCATCAAACACCCTTTTCCAACACGCATTTAGACAGAAACAAACAAATCCAAAAGCGCATAAATCCGCCCATTAAATGAAATTATGGTGCAAATCCGATCAGTATATGCCCAGCAACCAAATCAAGCATAACTGACCAACAGAATTCAAAGTAATTGCAAGAATTCCCCGGGGGGGGGTGGGGGAAGAAAAGCATCGAAAGAGAAAGGGGCAAAAACCTTGCGACATTTGCAGACCACCATTGCATTGACTGCAAGAATCCAATAAAAACAACCTTCAGATCAACTCAGCTTAATTTGAAAAGGAATATAACAATTGAAGCCAAGTTCAAGATCGAATCAACATAATCAGAGTTCTCATCACACGTCCTTCAACCGAATCTCAATTTGCAGTTTGTCATGCTTGCTTTGCGATTAAGATCCGTTTCAGTTGTTTTGTTCAATTCACTGCGGAACGGCGACCAACAAACGGAGGCGGGCAAATGAACCCCCCCCCAAAAAAAAAAGTCCAGCCGGGCTGGGACTACATATCTATTGGGCAGCCTGATTGAGTTTTGGTCCAGTAGTTATGCTGTAAATTGGGCCAACAAAAATATGCTGTAAACGACGCTGTCGTTTTACAAAATTCCGGCATCTCAAATGGGCCCTGGATTCCTTGCGAGAATTGAATGCGTGTCAACTCGTGGAAATCTTTCGGCCGTCAGATTAAGGGTTTTTCTTTGGAAAAGGGCGAAATCATGTTAGAGCTAAAAAAACGGACCAGCCCTACAAGGTCGAGAGTCAGCCCATTTATGTTTTCTTTCTAATTTTTTTGTTTTCTAAAATTTTTTTGTGTAATTCTAATATTATTAATTTTTTAATTATTAATGATATTTCAAATATTTAGTTGTTATTATCATTTTAAAATTAAATTTCATGGAATGGTTTGATTTATTTAGTTTTAGACAATAATTTGTCCAATTAAATTTTTTAAAAAACAGGTTAATTTGGACTTTAATAATGATTTAATTTATATTATATGTGCTGATATTTTTAAACTATATATATTTGATAAAAGAGTTTTTTTATACTTATATGACTTTTGATTCTATAATTTGAATTAGAAATTTATGAGTTTCAACAGTGTTTCTTAAATTAAAGTAAAATAATAGCTAAACTGCAAAATTTAAAAATGAAATTCTTATGAAGGAGAAAACCTTAATATTTTTGTTATGAAAGAAAAACATACTTATTAAGAAGAGTAATTGATTATAGTGATGATGAAGTTTCAAAAGATTAATAATAATATTTGTTTATTGCACATTTGCACTATAGATGAATATTTTAAATGTTGTTATCTTGTTAATAAATGTTTTAGATGTTCTTGAATGTTGATGGATATTTATATATGATGATATTTTTTATTTGTGACATAATTTTATTTATATTTATATCTTTTATTAATAATTTTATTGGTTTATTTTTATTTTTATTTTTTTATAAAAAATGTGAGAAATATGAAAAATAACTTTTTTCCCTTAAACAGGCTGAAAGCCTGCAGGCTGACCCTGAACCTGTTAGTTTAAGGGCTGGGTCTAACAAATTGGGATATTTTTAAAATTTCAGCTATATATAGCCAGCCCTTTTAAGCCCACTAGCTAGGCTGGCCTATAAACCAATATAAAAACTAATATTCTTTGCATATAAAATTTATCATATTCTCATCAATAAAATTTTTAGGGGCGAAAATGACTTGTATCAAAGAATTGATACTTTATGCGAGCAAAATTCATCAATTCTTTTTATATAAAAAAATTTATCGGGTTTTTCTCGCAAATAAATTTTTTAATAGAAGACTTCATAAAATATTTATCAAGTCATTAGCATTTTGTTTTGGTTCAAAAAGTCATGCTGTGAGCACATTGTTGCCCCTACATTCTTTTTGTCTGGTTTCCTCTGGAAACGTTATGGTGGCTTTTTCTGCTCTAGAATTGCGTAGTCACGGCTGCTCATCACTTGTAAAGGTACTTTTCCTCGTACCAATAACACATTCAAAAAAATATTGCATCCCAAACAAGGATAACATTTCAGTGAGTAAATATGGCTTGCGTAAGATATTCCACAAATTGAAGGAAAAACTGGCTTCCTGGAAAGCTACAAAGGAATATGAAGCAATATTTGCACATTGCAGAAATTGCGTTACAATTATAGAGATATCTGACTTTTCATTGTTTGGCCATGTTCTTACTAAAAAATGTTTGAATAAAACCCAACTATAGTTTTAAAAATACTTTTACAGTATACAAAAAAAAAACCTTTGGATGGAATCAAAACTATAATTTTAAAAATGATTTTACGGTATATAAAGTAAATATATGAATGAGTTTATCTCAATTTGTGTAAAAATACTTTTAAAAAACACTTTTCTTGATTCCCAAACACCCCCAAAATAAATGTGAAAAAATTTGCATCATTTTACGAAAAAGTGCTACCAAAACCCCCCCCAAAGAAAACAGTTTTGCGAGCAGTTTTTTTGTTGATAACAAAACTAATGATATTCGCTGTTAAATTCTGCAGTACATACAAAACACATGGAGAACTTTTTGATGTTTAAACAATCTTGTCAGGCTCGTATTAAAAGAACCCAATAACAAACAGCTCAAAAACTACTTTAATTTTATTGATAAATAAGCTTAATTACACTTGGGTTTGTTTCTTTGAAATATAGGATGAACCAACCAAGCATAACCAAGGTGCTCCATTTTCTTTCATAGATAAAAGCGAAGACTAAGTTATTCAGGGAACATAATACATAACCCCCAAAACAAACTTTACACACTATAGATTACGTTGAGATAAAAAGAAACTTGTCACTTTTCACCAAAACCCACGGCCTTTGAAAGGCATTGGATGTGAAGCATCGTCAACAAGGAACCATGCTTTTTTTTTTTAACCTGCCATTCTATGATTTTACCTAAATCCAGATGCTGCTGCCTGTGAAGGACCACCAGCTTGTCTTCTCATAGCTCTTGATTGAGCAAGCATTTCATCATAATTCTGATGCAGAAAATTATGATAAGTCAATTATGCCAAGTAGATTTAGAGCATAAACATGAATAGTCTTGAAAACTTACCCTCTTCTCGAATGCAGCATCCCTTGAGTCGATGATCTTGTCTGCAATTCCATAGTCGATCGCTTCTTGAGCTTGAAAATATTTAGGCCGCTGAATTTCTTTGGCAAGTTCTTCTTTAGATTTGCCTATTCCTTTTGCCAGCAGCTCAATGTAATACTCGGTGTTTGATTCTAGCTCTTTTGCCTGTGGACATTTTATCACATTATGTACTCACTCATTAATAACAACAAAGGGAGACAAGCAGAAAAGCCACACATAGACAGGTAGTACCTTAATCCACATATCAATTGCAGCACCACTTGATCTGCTGACTTTTGGGAGATATAGTTTTGCTGCAATACAAAACAGTTGGGAAGCCAAGCCACAATAAGAGAAGAGCATTGCATGTAACCAAACACAAAATTAATGTAAAAATACTATCTTGCTATTTTTCAACACCGTTCTAAATATTGATAGGAAACAATCATATGTTATTATGACCTCTCTTAAGTGCAGCTTTCCCCAGCCTCAAGAATATTTTAAAACATAACGCTACACTGATGACACGCTTCAAATTTTGTAGTGTCACCATGTTCATGTCAGTTCACATCCCATTTCCATGTCCGATGTTGCTAGATAACACAAACAATGGAGAAGAAACTAGCTGATCAGCCAGAAAGGATGGCTTTCCATGCAATTGAATTGTAACTTAATATCAACACTTCTTTATTCTACATTAGAAATTTCATGATGCTCACAAGAAGTTATATTTACAATAGATGCCAACGTTAAGGAGTCCAAAGAGTCTAAAACTTCCAAGATTTCAGATTAAATTGTCTTTTCATTCCCTGGTCTAGCAGAAAGCTTGCCAAAGCCACTGCAGAACTAGAATTTGTCTAACCAATCTTCTAGCGAATTGTTGCTAACGGGAGGATCAATTATCATCCGATTGAGGGATTCCATAGGCAACCAGAAAATGGCATATAATAAAAATATAATTGAAAACAGTAGATTCCATAATCATGGATGACAATC
Organism: Neltuma alba; assembly: GCF_004799145.2. Lineage (NCBI taxonomy): Eukaryota > Viridiplantae > Streptophyta > Magnoliopsida > Fabales > Fabaceae > Neltuma > Neltuma alba. The sequence goes on along the minus strand of NW_021637641.1, from coordinate 54,433 downwards.
ATAGGTATATTCCAAAGGCATTAAAAAGACTGCAAATTTGCCAGACGTCCCAAAAAGTCATGGTAATTAAGTGCAAGTGATCACATAAAAATTTCAAGACTTAAGAGAGCCTTACTAGATGAATTTGGCTGTACTGCACGAAAACCCTTTGCTCCAAGTGACAGAAGCATTGCTGCCTGACCATATGCCATTCCACAATTCACAGTATAGACATCTGATTTAACATACTTCAGGTAGATCATATAAAAGAGGCTTGAGTTAGAAGGCTGAGCTTAAAGAGATGAACCAAATTCAAGCCACAAGTGATACGTGGTTCATAAAACACAACTTACTGCCATCATATCAGCTATTGCATATGCCTCAGTTTCTGATCCAACAGTCTCCATCTTATCATCCTATAAGGAAAATCCAATTACATAATTAACATTTTTTCACCCCAAAAAAAAAAAAAACTTCAAGCAAGGAAAAGATTTAGACATGAAAACAATGATTCCTGCTATACCTGAGTTCCAGACGAATTAATATATAAATATATCGGTTTGGAAGGGTTGTCATAGTCCAACCACATAAATTGAGCAACTAGAAGTTCAGTTACTTCTGGTACTATCTGCAAACATCAGAAAGAGGAATTTCAAGGTGAATGAGCTAAATGTTGATATATATATACACACACATACAAACATGTGCACATATATAGGGAGGGAGGGAGTGAGAGGCAAGTGAGGATTTTCAAAAGTAATTGACAGGCTTATGAGAAACAGGCCAGGTTAAAATAAGAGACATCAAAATGGCTTACCGGCATACCCAGATAGCATATTCGGGCATCCAAGAGCAAAGAAGGCAAATCCGGCGGAGCAGTTCTAGGTCTTCCGTATCCCCTGGCTCCTCCTCTATACATGCTAACACTCATACTGCATTGTGCAGGGCCCCTATCTCCCATGCCAGAAAGACTCCACATCCCTCCATTATCCAAATAGTTTTTAGCAGAGGAAATGCTTTCCTGTCACATTGATTAAAATTAAGAAACTTATGGGACAACTGAAACCATCAACGCAAAAGAAAAAATTGGGGACAAGACGAAATCAGCATCTGGTAAGCTATAACTAGATCGACAATACTCATATTCTGTCGTCATAACATCAAAGCAATTTAGAAGATATCAAGAGCAAGCACATGATGAAAACCTCTGTAACAATTTCAGACTGCCTCCGGACAGGGTTATCTTCTGTCATGAACATGTCCATTTGTGATGGGGTAAGACCATATAGATATTGAGGAACATTCTTGTAATTGTCCATCACTACATACAGGAAAACAGAGGTCAAAGTCAGACACCTGATTTCTTTGCTTTTTTCAGTCACTTGAACATCTTCAGAATTTTAGAAAAGAAGATAAGCTATCAATAATTTTATCGAGAACGAATTAACTTCAGCAAGCAATAAAACTTGAAGGGACAAAATAAGGATAACGGTAAACGTCCATGTAACTAGATTCGATGCTTTTACTTAAGTCCCAAGTACAAGATGAGCTCACATGAAAAAAAAAAAGTCACTGCACATGGACGATATAGTCGCCAATCACATATATGAAATGCGTGTGTCCGTAATTCAGTTTCTTATGTTTATTTACATGCTGCCCTAAAAAAGATAAGTGCTTTAGGGCTTTCCTATTTTACAGGGGATACAACATATTCCATATAGAAGAAGATTAAACAAAATATGCGGGTGACGGTGGAATTAAATTATGGTTTCTTAAGAGAATGAAGAAAGGCGCAATAACTCACATCCATCCTTGAGATTTTCTTCCCTGAATTGCTTGGGAATATGATTGAGCGACGTGGCAGAAGGAGACCTATAACTCCTTCCAGTGAAACTTCGCTTCGCACGAGCAATAACAGAGGGGCCCCAAGACGAGACCTTGGTTCCATGGAGGAAGGATTTAGAAGTAGAGTCGTCGATAAGGGGAAGGGAAGAAGCAGAGAGCGGGTAGAAGATAGAAGAAGCCATGGATTGAAAGACGAAAAGAGACTAGCAGTGTGAGGATATATTGATTCCTTGGGCTCTGGAAGAGGAAAATGCTGGAACTTTCGTTGGAACGGCGAAGTTGGGGTGAGGACCGAGCGAGAGGCAGGAGAAGCTCCTGCGGTCAATTTGCCGACTGCGATCCACGCTTCACCGGGTCGGGTACGGTTTGTCCATTGTAAATGCACAACGATTAACAAATTAGAATTCGATTAAACACAACAATCTAGATGGATATATAATTTGTTAAATATAGATCATATCAGTTGCACAAAGCCTTTTTAAAAATGATTTTTATTATATATGTCCAGCTCATTTTAAATTTTATGTTGGGTAAATATAATTTTAGTCCATCAAGTTTGTTCTCATTTTAATTTTAGTCTTTTAAATTTCAAATTATAAGTTTTGATTCCTTAAATTTCTTTTCATTTAAAATATTAGTACTTATAATTCAATAAAAAACATGGATCATTTTGTTCTTAGAGAGAGACCAAAATCTATAATTTAAAATTTGAAGAACTAAAATCAAAATGAGGACAGATTTAAAAGACCAAAAATTATATTAACCTTTTTATATTTTATTTTGATATTTATATTAAGCATTTTTTGCCATCAATTAAGTGATATTATTATCTTCTTCTTTTTTGTACAAAAAGGTTTTGGTGAGTATGCCTCCAAATTCAAAAAACACTTATAAAGATATTTACAGGTTGCTAATCAATAAGGTTCTCATACTGATATTATTATCTATTGATTGATTATGGATTATACTACCTGCGGTTCTAATTATAAAATTTTTTTTGTAATTTATAAATAAGATCTTATAATTAGGATCGGAGGCATTATTTATTTTTAACTTAATGATCAGCAGAAGTTGGTATTACTTGTTGGCAAAAAACGAAGAAGAAGAAGTAGTTGGTATTACTTTGGGGCTAACTGGGTATCCTTGATCTAAACACCAAAAACAAAAGCGTCATGGACCGGAGAATATGATGATTCAGGCCCAAAATATGAATTGAAATTAATTAACAATCTATGACAATGCATGAGAATTCATTAATAACGGGACACTTGGTAAATACTACATCTGGTCAAACAAGGTTTTGTAATTAGAACAGAGGTAATATGATTCAGTCAGATTTTCGGTGGAAAATGAAGGAGCATGTGCAAGAGATCTGAACCAGAAATTTTTGAAAATCTTAATATCTTATCTAATCTCTCTTAAAAACGTTCAATTAGGCCAAACTGGTGTTTAGAAAGCCTAATCTCCAAGCTCTTTGAGCTAAACTTGTGTGTTTATACGGAAATTGGGCAGCTAAACAAGATCAGGGTTTCAGTTTAGGGGCAATACTTAGTAGAGATACTCCTCCGATCATTAATATAAGACCTATTTGACTAATTTGATAAGATTAAGGAAGTTAGGTAAGTTAATTAATTGTAAGAAATATGATATGTTTTTCTTAAAACATCATAATCATCTTCCTTAATATCATCCCTCCCTTTTCTACTTGATCATGGTTGAAGGAGTATCCATAGGGGTAATTTAGAAAAAATTGATAAATATGATAAACAGGTCTTATATTTAAAACCAAAATCAATTCAACAATTAGGTCCTATATTAAGGACCGGAAGAGTATTATATATTTTGTGTGCCTTGAAGATATATAGAATTGTGAAATTCACTACATATGTAAAGACTAGAATTTTCATGAAAAAAATTTAAAAATTTAGCACTAAACTAGGAAATAATTCACACCGCAAAAGCACAGGGATCAACATTCAAACATGTGTTCGGGGGAAAAAAACATTCAAACAAAAAAATAAAACAAATTAAAATGTGAAGAATTAACTACTACCCATTCAAAATAACCATTTAATCTTAAAAGGCAATATTACGCACGCATATGTGTAAGATGCCAGAAATAAAACGATCCATTCAAATGCCTGAGATTCATGACCAGTTTTTTTTTTTAGGGGAAAAAAAACAAAGATAGAGAATTAAAGATATATACAGAGACTTGGGCCTGTTTGTTTTTGTTCTTTGTTTTCTTATTCTCAAAACAATTTTATAAAATTGTTTTTAAGAACAAGTTTTGGAGACAAAAAGCAAAAAAATTTGGTTGGAAAATAATTTTTAAAAAATCACATTTAAAAAATAAAAAAATTACAATTTGAAAAATAGTAGTTATCACCGATAGTGATAAGTAGTAGGTAGTAGAAGAAAAGAGAAGAAGATTTCTCCAATTTTTAAAACAAAAAAATACAAAATACAAAAACAAAAACAAAAAAACATGTAAAAGTTATTTTGGTTTTCAGTTTTTAAAAAACATATTATTGTTTTTTGTTTTTTAAAACAATCAACTAAAAACAAATTGTCAAACAAGTTTTTTTGTTTTTCTGTTTTTAAAAACAAAAAATTGTTTTCAAAACAAGAAACCAAACAGGCCCTTGATGTTTGTTCATGACACAGTCAATTTTTTTTTTCCTTATTAATTACTTGTACGTAATAATTTATTATCATTTTCACCCAAAAAAAAATCTGTATCATATATATACCTGCACTCAATCCTCCTTATTTATTATTATTGTTGTTATTATGATCTGTTATAGCCAGGGGTGTGGATAAGTTTTGGAAGCTGCTGAGAATCAGAATCTAACACCTTTATTATCTTCTTCAGTTCGTTTAATTTGAAGAATTTAAAATTTTCAAGGTACCCATGTCTTAATCTTTGTTTATGATATGATGAAGAGGAACCTAGAAGCCAATATATACCCACTTGGTATAGAAAGCTACGTCTCCTCTTAACTTTTCTCCATTCTTTGTATTCCAAATTTGATTTTCCCTTGAAAGTCCTTGTTTTGGATTCATCTTCTTTCCTACGTACAGTAGCTCAAAAAACCAAAACACTGTGAACGATGGTGGATCATTATTTATATTACCTCTGGTTTTAATTATAAAACCTCATTTCTACGGATGATAATAACAGTGGATAATTATTTATGCTACCTCTAGTTCTGATTATAAGACCTCATTTATAATTTACAAACGAGGTCTTATAATTAAAATAAAAGGTAGTATATATATGTGTAGTATATATTCCAAAAATATGTCACCAAAGTTAGTTTCCGTCCACTAATAAAACTGTTGAATTAGAATTCAACGTGGGATTAGTAATTGTGGGGTCCCCACCATAGTTTTGAGTTGCTTGATTTTAACTTTATATTTTGCTTCTATTTCAATAGTTCAATACAATGAACATTAATGAATTACGTACTGCACCGTTCATGCATGAAACTGGACACACTACCAGATTCACTGTCTTGACTTCACTTCACTTCACTCTCCTCTACCTATTTTTCATTTTATTTTTTTAAATTTTAAAAAAACAACCACTTCCAAAAAATGTTAAGTGGCTATGATCAATAACAAAAAAAAATAAAAAAAAATATGAAAAAACGGAGAGAGATTGGAGAATCGTGGGGCTGCCTTGAAGGATATATGCCTGACGTCCACGAAGAAAGGGGCTGGGCGACGCAACGCGAGAAGTATAAGCGAGGGCCACTAGAATTCTCCACTGGGGGGCTTCCTACGTGGCTCTCTTACCCACCAGCAGCTTCCCACGTGTCACGCTTTCCTTTTCCCACATGGTGCCCTCCTCCCCTCGTGTTACGACTTCTAAGCACAAGTGTACATGGTTTGTGTAACAATGGCCATTCATAACTTTATAAGGAGACATTCAAACTCCAACTTCTTTTTTCAACAAGCTGAAAATGATAATATAGTTGGCGAACATGATCAGACTGAAGCTAGTCAACCATCATCTTTAAATGTTACATCATAGTCTTCATTACATGTGAATCGCGTCCGTGATACAATCAAAAACCAAATTATCCATAGCTTATCAGTTAATTAATTATATAATATTATTTTGTTTCACTTTGTCGCAATACTGCAAATTGGAGTTCAAAACATTTTTATCCATTCAAACTATGTTTCGCTTTATATTTGCAATATTTTTTTTATTTTTCTGATGTTTTCAAACTTAATTCACTCAATAAATTTCACTTAATCACATTTAATTAATTTAAATTCATTGTATTATGTCAATTCATTTTTTTATTATGTTTCACTTTATATTTAAAATATTTTTTATAATTTCTCCAAATTTTTCAATTTTAATTCACTCATTAAATGTCACTTCTTCATTATATTATCTCAATTCATTTTTTTTCATGTTTCACTTTATATTTAAAATATTTTTTATGATTTCTCTAAAGCTTTACAATTTAATTCACTCATTAAATTTGACTTCTTCATATTAAATTATTTTAATTTTATTGTATTATGTGAAATTATTTTTTTAATCACATTTCATTATCTATTAAAACTCATACCCATTTTCGTCATTTTACAACCAAATTTACTTTTACTCAACCATCATTTAAACAACTTTTTACTAATCTTACTTTTACAAACTAACTTTTTTGAACTCCAATCCAAATATAGTTCAGCTTATCCAATTTAGCTTTTATCCAATTTTACTTTTTTCTAAGCTACTTTTACAATCGCTCATCCAAACGGACCCATAATTTGTTAAATATAGGTTATATAAATTGCACAAAGCTTTTTTAAAAATGATTTTTATTATATATGCCCAGCTCATTTTAAATTTGATGTTGAGTTAATATAATTTTTGTTTCTCAAATTTGCTCTTATCTTAGTTTTGGTCTGTCACATTTCAAATAATAAGTTTTAGTTTCTCAAATTTTTTCACTTAAAATATTAGTGCTTATAATTTAATAAAAAAACATGGACCATTTTATTCTTAAAGGGGCCAAAACCTACTATTTGAAGTTTGAGAAACTAAAACCAAAATGAAAACAAATTTAAGCGACTAAAGATTATATTAACTTTTTTATATTTTATTTTGATATTTATATTAATTGTTTTATTTGCCATTGATCAAGTGATATTGTCATCTTTTTTTTTGTGCAAAAATGTTTTGGTGAGCCAACAAGGTCTTCAAATCAGCAGTGGGATTCGAACTCATAACTTTATGAGTTATGAGTTGACTTCTTACTAAATGGACCAACTCTTGTTGGTATATTTATTTTCAATTTAATGATTAGAAGAAGTTGGTATTACTTTTGGGCTAACTGGGTATCCTTTTATCTAAACACCAAACAAAAACGTTATGGACTGGAGAATAAGATGATTCAGGCCCAAAATATGAATTGAAATTAATTAACAATCTATGACGGTGCATGAGAATTCTATTAATAACGGGATACTTAGTAAAAATGTGATTCGGTCGATTTTCGGTGGAAAATGAGGGAGCGTGTGCAAGAGATGTGAACCAGAAATTTTTTAAAATCTTAATATCTTATCCTAATCTCCTTCCAAAATGTTCAATTAGGCCAAACTGATGTTTAGAAAGCCTAATCTCCAAGCTCTTTGAGCTAAACTTGTGTGTTTATACGGAAATTGGGCAGCTAAACAAGATCAGGGTTTCAGTTTAGGGGCAATACTTAGTAGAGATACTCCTCTGATACTTAATATAAGACCTATTTAACTAATTTGATAAAATTAAGGAAGTTAGGTAAGTTAATTAATTGTAAGAAATATGATATGTTTTTCTTAGGACATTATAATCATCTTCCTTAATATCATCCCTCCCTTTTCTACTTGATCATGGTTGAAGGAGTATCCATAGGGGTAATTTAGAAAAAATTTTTATAAATATAATAAATAGGTCTTATATTTAGAACCAAAATCAACTCAATAATTAAGTCCTATATTAAGGACTGGAGGAGTATTATATATTTTGTGTGCCTTGAAAATATATAGAATTGTGAAATTCACTACATTTGTAAAGACTAGAATTTTCATGAAAAAAATTTAAAAATTTAGCACTAAACTAGGAAATAATTCACACCGCAAAAGCACAGGGATCAACATTCAAACATGTTTTCGGAAAAAAAAAACATTCAAACAAAAAATGAATTAAATTAAAATGTGAAGAATTAACTACCCATTCAAAATAACCATTTAATCTTAAGAAGCAATATTACACCCGCATATATGTAAGATGCCAGAAATAAAACGATCCATTCAAATGCCTGAGATTCACGACCAGTTTTTTTTTTTTTTTTAAAGAAAAAAACAAAGAGAGAGAATTAAAGATATATGCGGAGACTTGATGTTTGTTCATGACACAGTCAATTGTTTTTTCTATTAATTGCTTGTACTTAATAATCTATTATCATTTTCACCAAAAAAAAAAATCTATATCATATATATGCTTGCACTCGATCCTTTTCATTTATTATTGTTGTTGTTATTATGATCTGTTATAGCTAGGGGTGCGGATAAGCTTTGGAAGCTGCTGAGAATAAGAATCTAACACCTTTATTATCTTCTTCAGTTCGTTTAATTTGAAGAATTTAAATTTTTCAAGGTAGCCATGTCTTAATCTTTGTTTATGATATGATGAAGAGGAACCTAGAAGCCAATATATACCTACTTGGCATAGAAAGCTACGTCTTCTCTTAACTTTTCTCCATTCTTTGCATTGCAAATTTGATTTTCCCTTCGAAGTTTTTTGTTTTGGATTCATCTTCTTTCCTATGTACAGTAGCTCAAAAAACCAAAACACTCTGATGGATGATGATGATGGACAATTATTTATACTACCTCTGGTTTTAATTACGAGGTTTTATTTGTAGTCTACAAACGAGATCTTATAATTAGAATTAGAGATAATATATATATGTATGTGTGCCAAAAACATGTCACCAAAGTCAGTTTCCGTCCACTAATAAAACTGTTGAATTAGAATTCAACGTGGGATTAGTAATTGTGAGGTCCCCACCATAGTTTTGAGTTGCTTGATTTTAACTTTATATTTTGCTTCTATTTCAATACAATGAACATTAATGAATTACATACTGCACAGTACATGCATGAAACTGGACACACTACCAGATTCACTGTCTTGACTTCACTTCACTCTCCTCTACCTATTTTTCATTTATTTTTTTTAAATTAAAAAAACAACCACTACCAAAAAATTTTAAGTGGCTATGATCAATGACCATAAAAAATCAAACCATGCTCCTACTTATAAGCTGTTGATAAAATAATAATTTATTTTTGGGCTTTGTGTGACGCATAATTCATCACATTAGTTTTGTTTTTACAAATAAATAAATTATCTATATGGATGTCAAATTGTGCGTAACACACAATATGTGTTATTGAGAATAAAAGAAGAAAAGTGGTTTGAAAAAATATGAAAAAACGGAGAGAAATAGGAGAATCGTGGGGCTGCCTTGAAGGATATATGCCTGACGTCCACGAAGAAAGGGGCTGGGCGACGCAACACGAGAAGTATAAGCGAGGGCCACTAGAATTCTCCACTCGGGGGCTTCCTACGTGGCTCTCTTACCCACCAGCAGCTTCCCACGTGTCACGCTTTCCTTTTCCCACATGTTGCCCTGCTTCCTCCTCCCCCGTCCCCGGAATCCCCCTCAATCTCCATCGTCCACCTGTCACCAATCACAAAGTCAATCCCCTCCTCCCTCGCGTGCCGTATCCTGACCCCTTTTTTCTGGGGCAAAAAAGAATAATAATAAAATAATACGTCGGCCATGCTCCCAACCGCCACTAACTGTGCTGCCTCATCCTGACTCCACTCAGTTCGCTTCCTCACTCAGCTCAATTTTTTATTTATCCTCTCCCAAAAAAAAATTACTGTCTCAATTCTTAATATTAAAACAACTTAGTTAATTTAAATAAATTGTGATTTTCAATCCAAAATATAAGATATAATTTATAGTCATTATGAACTATCTGTTATAGTTAGGATCCGAGGCGTGACGTGATTTTTTTTTTAAAAAAGTGCATAAATAAATAATTGTATTATATATTAAACTTTGTTAGATAAATTGGTTTTTAAAAATTGATAAATGTATTAACTTAACTTTTATAGAGGGAAGAGGACTTTGGGAAGCGTTCACCTATCCTGATGAGACGTAATGCAACAGAGGACGTGGGGGAGCCACGAAGCAGAGCAAAATTTCAGATAGTGGAGGTGTGGAACACAAAATACAGGTTGCAGACACGATATGCCTTTTTCTTTTTCTTTTTTTTGCGTAATGAAACTAAATGAATATATATATATATATATATGAAAAAAATGAAGAAGATAATAAATTAAAGAAATGGATGAAAAGGTGTGAAGTGGGAAGGCAGCGCAAATGAGCTGGGGAGGGAGGGGTGCCAGGTGGCGTTGTGGCAAGCAAAGCAGTAAGAAAACGTAGTGGATCACCAGACGCAAAGTGAGTATTCCAGGGAATATCGCCTCATCATCATCATCATCTTGAAACCCCTTCGACTTAATTAGCTTCCTCACGCATTCTGTATTTTTTCTTTTCTTCCTTTCATTTTTAATTATTCGCTAAATCCAAATATACACATAAAGTATGTGGATATCCCATTACAAGATTCGGCTCATATCTAAATGGCTGATCTCATTCCTTCCTATTTTACCAGTTTCATGTAGTAATTTCAATCTCCTTCCCACCGACACGTTTCCTCATTCCTGACCTTATCCTTCCATCACTTCAAGCTTTCCTCCTACGCTGTGTCTTTAAACAATTGAATGTTCAAATCTGGAAATGTTTACCCATGATCTGGAACACTTATCCCAATTAAAGTAAACAAATCCAAACACTACTTAACTTAACTTACTTTTTTTTAAATAAAAAAAAAGAATTGTTAAATGCAGAACACATGAAAGAAACAGGGTAAGGGAAGCCCACAGGTGCATCAGATTCCCACTTCCCAATTCCATAAGCGCACACGTATGACGTACCTCTGTTTTGACTTGGAATCAGTCATTTATTCCATTTATTTCCCTCTTTTCCACTACTCTCTTTCCCTCACATTACCTAACAAGCAAGCCTTGCTAAGTTGACCCACTTCACTCTCCAACCTTTTCCAGGTCCTTTCTCTCCCCCCTTATATATATATATAATCCTCCTCTTCATTTTCCACTCATTCCTCACTACTTCTTCTTCCTCATTCTCTCTCTCTCTCTAAAATGGCTTTGGAGGCTCTCAATTCTCCCACTGCTACTCCCAATCCTGTGTTCAAAGACGATGATCCTCACTCTATCGAGGCTTGGACCAAGGGCAAGCGATCCAGACGCCACCGTTTTGATCAGAATCCGCCGTCCGCTGAGGAAGAGTACCTCGCTATCTGTCTCCTCATGCTCGCTCAGGGTGGCGGCGCCAATCCCAATACGACTTCGTCTTCCTCCCCTGATCCTTCTTCTGCTTCTCCGGTCAAGCTTTCTTATAAGTGCTCTGTCTGTAACAAGTCCTTCCCTTCCTACCAAGCGCTCGGAGGACACAAGGCCAGCCACCGCAAGTCATCCTCCTCCTCCGATCACCACCCTCCCGCAGCCGACAATTCATCCGCCTCCACCTCCACCGCCGCACCTGTTGTTGGCGGCGGCAAGCTGCACGAGTGTTCAATCTGTCACAAGGCTTTCCCCACCGGCCAGGCCCTCGGCGGCCACAAGCGCTGCCACTATGACGGTGGCAACGCCAACAACAGTGGCACCGGCGGTGGAACGACGGTGATCACATCGTCTGAGGGGAACACCTCATCGGTCACGCACAGCCACCACCGCGGGTTTGACCTGAACCTCCCTGCTCCTTTGACCGACTTCTCCCCGGCTGGGATCATCGGTGCCGCCGGGAAGAGTGTGAGGATCGGAGAAGAAGAGGTGGAAAGCCCGCTACCGACGCCCGCCACCAAGAAGCCTCGTTTGTTCATGGACGAAGAGTGAAGACGATGATTCTTCCTCAGAAAAATTGATCGGAATTCTTATAATTTAGAGTATTGAATCAGATAGATTCAAGAATTTGATCATATCTTCTTGTTTTTTCCTGCTTTTCCTGGGGGGGTTGGGTATACCGGATTAACTCACAAGTTCGAGATTTTGTTTTTGTTTTAGTTGCATTGTTGCTCTGTACAGACAGACAGATTTGTTCATTATTGTTTTTGGAAGCTAGTTCTCTGTGATTTTAATTTAATTATATTCTCACCATTTGTGCATATCCATTTAGTTCATTCGCAGCCTCTACCATCTTGATAGCGATTCATGAAAAATTATTAGACTAATTACACTTTAAAATAATACTCCTCCGGTCCTAATTATAAGACCCAATTGACTTATTTGAGAATATTAAGGAAGTAAGTTAAGTTGGTTATTTATAATAAATAAGTGTTGTCATTCCTAAAATATCCTTGCTAATTAAGTATATTAGCTAAAACTATCATTATTAGAAGGATTATCTTGAAAAAAAATGCATAAATATAAGAGATAAAATGAATTGGGGCCTTATAATTAGAATCAAATAAAAAGTCAAATGGGGTCTTATAATAAGGACCGGAGGAGTACAACGTGATTCTGCTGTCTTCTAACTTTGCTTACCTTATAAGTCCAAACTCATAAATTTGCACATTATATAGTTAAGAAAAAGGGGTAAATGATATGTGTAATTAAAATATTGAATTAAATCAATTACATTTTATAATTTTGAATGATCAGCTCTAGTACCAAAAGGAAAAAAATTAAAATTGATCCAACTTACAATCCCTTAATTATGCTTGGTTGGGGTGGTGATCGGATTCTCAAAAGCACTTATTTACTCCATTTGAGACAAAACTCCTATTATGTATTTATTTCTTATTCATTAAATTAAAAAAATTCATTAAACTAATTTTATTGGATTATGGTAAGTTTTAACAACTAACACACAAGCGCAAGGTAAAAAAAAAAACTATAATACACAAACAGATATTATGGGGTGTTTGGATTTGTTTAAAAGTAATTCCTAAAAATATTTTTTGTAAATCGAGATAAGTTTTTTATATTTTTTGTGTATCGTGAAATCATTTCTAAAATTATGATTTGTTTTCTATCCAAACAACCTCATAAGTCTCTTTGAATCTTCAAAGTGCTGTGTGATACTAAATCACAACTAATAATTGAATGTGAATAGTCAGGGTGTGGAAATTTTATCGGACTCAAAATTTTCCGGGAAATTGAGGAAGGAAAAAAGAAAAGGAGGGGGGGAGGAATGATGCAACTACGCGTGAACAACGCAGAAACAGAAGGGGAAGCCATGATAATTTATTATTATTGACATATATATATATTTACTAGTCATTTTATTCCATTTATACACAGCTTAAATGACCTGTCCCCATTGAAGTCCAAGACAGACCAATAAGACCCACCCGTACATGAATCTAACTATATTATGTCTCTTTTTCTTTTTCTTTTTCTTTTTTACAGTGGGGCCCCTATATGATATACCATTCTAGTTTATAAATTCTAATTCAAGAAATAAGAAAATAAAAGAAGAAATAAAAACGTAGGAGATAATTAAGTAGAAGATATATATAATAAGTGGGCGAATACGGGCAGTGAGTTAGGCAAAAGGGTAAGGTGAGGTGAACCAAAAATCCAGGGCATGTGGTTCAGAGGCAGAAGCCACATGTTGGTAATGATAATACCAAATTTGAGAAGATATTTTTTTAATTTATTTGTGTGGCTTTAACACACTCTGTATTCCATACGTACTCTCTTGTCCTTCATTTGCAGGTTGGCTAAACCCCACTAATTAATTAATTAATTAATTAATTTAAACACCTCTTAATTACACCCCTTTGGTTTCCACGTTTCCACTAATATATGCACTCGCCTACTCCTATTTATAGATAACTTTTGGCATGTGAACTTGAATTTTAAAAGGTTTCAGGTGAAGGGATGTAATTATTTTAAAAATTATTGAGATTTCTTGCAAATTTTACAGTTTAACAAAAGTTATAATAATATTTTGGGGAAAAAATTTATAAGAAAAATTCATGTGAATTATATGGTACTTTCTGTTATAAATTTTGTATTGATTATATACTGATTGATTTAGTTTTTTATTTTAATTTTAAAACTCTAAGATTCATGGTCTTAAATATAATCTTCCAAAGTATATAAAATTGTGCGTAGCTACTTTTTTGCCACCTTTTTTCTTGCTAAATTGTTTCTGTACCGATTATAGATACATTGATATTTATATATATGTGCTCGTTTTTTTTTTTTTATATTCGAAGGTTTTTTTATTGGAAAAGAAAATTCGTGCTGAACTTCACTTTCTTTCTTATGTGATCCTGGACACGGCATGATTTTAAGAAAATATACCTAAAAAAACCATATTCTAGTTGCATTAAACGTGAGGTATTTATAGATGGCTAAAAAAAACACGTGAGGTATTTTTAACTTTTTTAAACGGATAAAAATTAAAAAGTTCTTTTTTATTATTTTTGTTTAAAGGTTTAATGCTTTAATTTAGATCTCTCTCTCTCTCTCTCTCTCTCTCTCGCTGTGGGAAAACGCTTCATAATCATACTTTAACTTTTCCACTTTCTTTTTGTCTCTGAAAAGTACTCCAAAGTACAATTTTCTTCAATAATATCAACTTGCATGAAAATTAAGATTTTTATTAAAAAGAGTAGGATTAGATTTAGAAGCTACATTTGCGTCCGCAGCCACCAAACTCCATCTGTATAGAGTTGTCTGGGGAATGCTTAAACGTGGGTTTGTTATAATAATAATTATAATTATAATTATAATTATAATTATTATAATGATAGAGTCAACCCGTGTTAACGTGTTTATGTGAAGCTTGAATCCAAATCACTGCGATTAGCGTGTTTTTATAAGTCTGGTCACCTTGTGTTCCCACCACCCCCCCCCCCAATCCAAACACGTCCAAACATTTCCTACAATTTAAAAATCGTCCAAAGGTGAAAAAAAAACACCAATAAAATTGGATGCCATATTATCTTAATTGTCAGTTTAATTATATGTGTATATATTGTTAGTACTTTCTCCGGTCCTATTTATAAAGTTTAAATAAACGAATAATGTTTAATGAATTAACAGTTAAAATTAGTTAAAAATAATAAATAGGTAAGA
This sequence comes from Neltuma alba, assembly GCF_004799145.2. NCBI lineage: Eukaryota > Viridiplantae > Streptophyta > Magnoliopsida > Fabales > Fabaceae > Neltuma > Neltuma alba. The sequence continues at coordinate 39,360 of NW_021637641.1, read as the reverse complement.
AATGCCCCTTTGATCTTATTTATTAGGTAGAGAAAGAAGATATTTTTTAGTTATATTTATAGGGCACTAAAAGAAATTTTAGTCTATATAAAACATGTTGTAAATGATTTATAAATAAAACCATAGGAGTATTTTTTTTGAAATTTGCCTTTATTTATTAAAAAAGTAGAAAAGAGACAATAAATGAAAAAAATAATGAAAAAAATATAGAAATAATATTAATAAGAGAGATATAATCAACTAAGAGAAAAATAAAAAATAATAGGGATAATTAATCTCCAGGTCCTTATAGTTTCATTTGATTTTTAATTAGGTCTTTATAAAAAATTTTCTTTTTATCAGATCTTTTTACTTTCGTGTGTTTTTAATTAGGTCCTTCTATTTTTTTTTCTTTTTATCAGGTCCTTATAGTTTCACTTATTTTTTAATTACGTGCTTTGTAGTTTTTGAAAAATTATTTATTAACTTTATTCTTTAAAATTAATTTCATTTTTAAATTAATAATTATATAATTGGACAAAATAATTAATATAATCATTTAGTAATTAATAAATAATCAGAATAATAATTATGCTCAAATATAAATTATTTATAATCATATTTTAATTTTAGATAAATTTATTATTATAATTTGAATTTTATAATTATAAATTGAATTGAAAATAAATAATATATTTGTTTAACTAAAAATTTAAAAGAATATTAACATAAGATTGTTACAATAATTTATTATTTTTAAAATGTTATTATTTGTAAAATAAAGAATAAAAACTAGAAGGACCTAATTAAAAACAAAATAAAACAATAAGAACCTGATAAAAAGAAAAAAAATTATAAGGACTTGATTAAAAATATATGAAAGTATAAGGATCTGATAAAAAGAAAAAAAATTATAGGGACCTGATTAAAAACCAGTTGAAACTATAAGGACTTATATATTAATTATCCCAAAATAATAATAAATATTTAGACAAATTTAAAAATAAAGTTTATATTTTAAACTAGATTTACTTTTTTAAGGAAAGTTTACATATAAGACGGGAGGCGGGGAGGGAGCGTAAAACATGCCTACCAGGCATGGGCCAATGAATGAATGAAATGAAATTGTATGGGGATTGTAAAGAATTGCAAACAAAATTAATTATGAAAAGTACAGAACGTGACTTTGAAACCATAAGTTGAGCCAAGCGCAATAAATATTCTCATTCAGACACTGTGATGGAGGAATTCTTAATAAAATATATTTTATATAAATCAAGATAAAATTTTTCTTACATACTACCTCCGGTCTTAATTATAAGAGCCAGTTGACTAATTTACGAAGATTAAAGAAGTAACTTGAGTTAGTTATTTGTCCTAAATAGGTATTGTCTTTTCTAAAATATCCTTACTAATCAAGTGTATTGACTAGAACTATCATTATTACAAAGGCTACTTTGAAAAAAAATGTATAAATATGAGAGACAAAGTGGATTGGGGTTTTATATTTAGGACCAAAATAAAAGTCCAACAGGGTCTTATATTAAGGACCGGAGGTAGTATTTATCTTATATTATGTAAATCACAATTGAAATACTCTTCTGGTCTTCAATATAAAACCTATTTAACTAATTTGATTAGATTAAGAAAGTTAGGTAAGTTAGTTAATTATAAGAAATATGACACGTTTTTCCTAAAATACCATAATCATTTTTCTCAACACCCCCACTCTTTCTTCTACTTGATTATAGTTGAGGGAGTATCTACAGGGATAATTGAGAGAAAATTGATAAATATGAGAAATGAGTTTTATATTTAGGACTAAAACCAACTTAATAATTAGGTCCTATATTAAATACCGGAAGAGTACTGTTTATCATAAGTCATTCCAAATCGTGCGTTTGACTTTTTTAAAAAAAATTTACAAGCGATGTCAAAAATACATCACATTGCATATCCCTTGATTCAACACCAAGTCACAAAGTTCACACACTCATACCCCTCGTCTCGCTTTCCGTGTCATTACTTGCTAGGTGTTTGCTGCCACATGAGACACGTGTACTCCCCCTACCCAAAAAAAAAAAAAAAAGAGCCTTAAGGCCTAATCAATTTTTTTCTTCCCAACGTATATAATCATCCCATAAACTCTTTTTTTTTCTTTTTCTTTTTCTTTTGGAGCAAAGTTATCCAATCAACTTGTTGACCAGAGTTTGCTTGCACTCCTTGTAGTGCTTTGAGTTACGTGTATGTTCATTTTGGTTACGCAGTGTATTCTTGTTGAAACACCTTTAAATAAGGACCCCTTTCTACCATTTTAAATAATGTAATTTAGCTTCTATTTTTTTAATAAAATTTTCAAACAATAAATCATTTTTAAAAAAAATGAAGATTTCTTATTTTTCAAGATTAAACAAATGTTCCATAAATTGGATTTGAATTACCCTGCCAATTTAAAAATGGCGCTAATCATATATCTTAATTATATATGGCAAATGTTTCACACTCATGGGGCCTATTATTTCATTTTTATTAAGAATAATAAAAAGGAAAAAAAAAATCAAAAATTACACAAGAAACAAATTTAGATTCATTAATTAAGTTGATAAACTGAGAACTCAGCACTGAGGGGAAATATAAGGTTTTAAGCCGACCAACTTCAAGTCGGGGTAAGTGGACAACAGCGAAGACGTTGTTTAAGAAATTTAAGTGGAAAACATTTGAAAAACGTGCAAAATCAAAGGAACACCACCTTCATTATCCAATATAATACTAGTATTACTTCTATTCTTAATATAAAAATTATTTAAATAATTTAAATATATTAAAAAATTAGATAACTTATTCAATCACAATAAATGAGACTCGATATTCTTAAAATATCTCATTATAACATAAGATTATATATTAGTTTATTAGTTAAGTAAATTAGTTTATAAAAAATATGAGAGATTTATTGGATTGAAGTCTTATATTTGTAACTAATCTAATTTTCAAGTAGCTCCTATGTTAAACATATTTCTAAGCCTCTTCGTTATATATACATATATATATATATATATATCTCTCTCTTGAAATCACGACATTTATTTCATTTTGTTATATTTTTTTAATGACCCCATCAATATATAATGGGTTAAGGTGCACCCAGTATTTTGAAATATTTTTCTGAATATCGGCACTCTAAAGTATTTTGTAATGCACCTAGCACACTGAAATATTTTTCTAAGTGAATCCAAACTTTGAAAGATTTTTTTGTGCATCTAGCACTCTAAAGTATTCTCCAAGCCCAAAAATATTTTTTAGTGCATCTAGCATTAACGCCAAAAAAAATAAAAAACTTAAGGGTGCTGGATGTCCTTGAAAAATACTTTAAGGTACTAGACACACTACAAAATATTTAGAGGTATTGAACTTCAGGGTGCTAAATACAACTTAACCCATATATAATTAATGTATTTGTGTCTTTTGCGGTTTTGATTGGGATTATTAACTTGGATCTTATTGTTCTGAAGATAACTTCGATATTATATACTAAGCTAAAGGTTACCGATTATAAATTCATCAGCCTGCTCATTAATTTTTGTGATGTTTTACGTCACGTTATTTAGTACTAACAATGTGAAAAATTAGGGATCGCTATTGCTTTTATTAATTAATTATTAATAATAATCATTATATGTTTGTATCGGTTTTTCCTTTCTATAGATTCACCTCTGCCACGTTTTGCTATGTTGTTCCAATAAGATATTAAGCTAATCCAATCCGTGGATTAGATCTATCACAAATAACAATTATAAGTCACTTATACGGACATTAACAATTTTGATTAATTAATTAATTTAGTTCACGAGGGAGATGGCGGCTTCTTGTTTGGTGGTTGGTGAGGAAATGACTTGGCGTTTTTCATTTTCTAAATAAGTAATACTCCTTCGGTCCTTAATATAAGGCCCATTTAACTAATTTGATTAGATTAAATAAATTAGGTAAATTAGTTAATTATAAGAAAAGTGACACATTTTTCCTAAAACACCATAATCATCTTTTTTAATACCCCTCTCCCTCTTCTACTTGGTTATAGTTGAGAGAATATTCATAGGGGTAATTTAGAGAAAATTGATAAATATGAAAAATGGGTCTTATATTTAGGACCAAAACCAACTCAAGAATTGGTCCTATATTAAGGACCGGAGGAGTATAAAACTTATTTAACTAATTTGATTATATTAAGGAAGTTAGGTAAGTTAGTTAATTATAACAAAAAAATATAACATTTTTCTTAAAACACTATAATCATCTTTTTTAATATCCTCCTTTCTATCTTTTACTTGATTATGGTTGATGAAGTATTTATAGGGATAATTTAGAAAAAATTAATAAATATGAGATATATGTTTTATGCTTGGGACCAAAATCAACTTAACAATTAAGTCATATATTAAGGATCACAGGAGTATATATATAATAATTTAGAAGAGGAATGGAATAAAAGAAAATAGTAATGCTCTAAAGGATTTTATGTCTTTTTTTTTTTCCAGATTTTAGCTTGTCCTAACCAATAGAATTTTTAGATAGAGATTTTTTGCCATTTTTTTCCAAAATAAATATTGGATATTTATTTGTCATAAGAGTTTATTAGAAAGAGATTCTTATTATATTAGACATTAATATGGGAATTTTTTTTTTTGGGTGAAACAGTATGGTCAGTTTAGGCTCCAAGTGGATTTGCAATGGGCAAAAACGAAAATGATTAGGTAATGAATAAGATTGATTAGGAAGATTACCGAATAAATTAATTGGGTCTACATCAAAGGTTTTTAGGTTCATTCTTAATTAGTTAATTAATTGCAATACCCAAATCCCCACTTGACTCAGCTCTCTTTTTAAATGAAGTAGATAAGGTTCAGTTCATCAAGTTGTTGCTGGATTTTAATGACTTAATGCTTAACGTCCACAAGTGGAAATTAGGATTTAAACCCTTCCAATTTTCCAAAAAGAACAAAACTATGTTGCTTTTTAGTCTTTGGGGCAAAAAGAAAAACAAAATGTTTCTCTTTATATTCCTCACAACAGCAAAATAGTAGAGATCAGGTAATTCTTGAAAGAAGATAACGGGTAACAAATCCTCTCTAGCCTAAGCTCCTCAATCCCTCAATGCATGAGAAAGAAAAAAAATAATATTATGTATTTTTAATTACAATATTTGGAATAATACTTTTTTTTTTTGCTACACGCAGATATCTTTTTATTGGAGACAATTCTATCAAAAACTAAATGTGAACACCTCTTTTAAAAAGGATTCAAATATTAATTCACTGTATTGTGAAAAATTAGTTTCTTTTATTAGATCTAACCCTATTAATTTCTTATTTGTACGCCCATGTTAGGTATTTGTAACTATGATGAGTGTTGGCAGGCATAGAGCCCAATGGGTCCTCATCTAGTGGATCTATAGAATTTTAACACAATACATTGAAGCCCACGTCTCGGGGTGGGCTGATTGCAACCAAGGAACACGTTAGCCCAATCTAATTAAGTAAAAATGATTCTTTCATTCCTATTTATAAGTCATAGTTAATTAATTTACACGAGTTAAGAACATTAGTTACCACCAAGAGTTGGTCCAAATAGTAAAAAACCATCTCACAACTCACACGTTCGTAAATTCGAATCCCGCTTCTAATGTAAGGACTTTATTAGTAAGCAATCTGTAAGTATCTCCGTAAGCGTTCTGAGATTGAAAGCATGTGTTGATCCTAGTAAGTCTACAAGATCCAACTCACCTAATTTTTTTATAGCAAAAAATGCTAAGAAAATGAGTTAAAATAGTGGGGAAAATTAGTTGATTTTATTGAAATTACTCATTTCCAAGATAAACAAATTCCTCATAAGGGCGCTATTAAAACAACATCTATTGCTTGACATATTTTGCAAAATGATTTATAAATAGGAATATGAAAAGTTCTCTAAAATGTGACCTGAAAAAATAGATAGAGTATATTACAAAATGTTAACAAAATGCATTATTTATGAAGTATGTACTGTATGAGTCAGTTTTCAAACCCTGTACACCCATTCACACTTATTGTAAAAATAAAAGACAAAAAGATAAAGGGAGAGGGTAAATGGTATGGTGGTCCATACTTTAATAGAAATTTGGGGTTTAATAAAGAGTATGGGAAAGGGGGACATGTGAATGACCAAAAGCATTCATATTGTCATGTGCCAGTCGTATAAATATTTGGTTCTGTGCCTATGCCCCCCTCCTTTAAAAATGATGTTTCTTCCTCATAATTACCATATGATTTTTAGGTCTTTGCTTTTTCATTACTATTAATATTCCAATATATTATTATTTACAAAGTTATTTAATTTCTAGATTCCTTTTTCCATCATTTGCTCCACCCGCCAACATTTCAGAGTATGCATGCATCTTCTCGATGGTTTTGAAAAGTTGGTCAGCTGTTTATTCTTTTTAACATATTTTCTCATTAAACAGGCTTAAAATACTCTTTGGTCCTATTTATAATATCCTTCCAGTATGTTTTACAGAGATTAAGAAAAATTTTAAAATACATTAACTCTCCATTAAAATATAACAAAACTTTACAAATTTATCCCTATTTAATATATATATCTTTTAAAAAAGATAACTATCTACACTATAATAAATGAAGGACGAAATAGTACATTTACGCTAAAAATTTAATAAAGTGACTTATAAATATGATAAAAAAACTTCTCTCTCTGTCTTATAAATAGGACTAGAGGAGTATAAGCTAAATTTTGTTAGACAGGCTTATTTTTTATAAGATAGCATTCACTTTTATCTAAATATTTAATTACTTTTTTTTAAAATTTTACCCCCATAGATTCTCCTTCCTTTTCAATTCATTTATTGTATCTTTTGCTTATTTTCTTTATTGATAAGATCATATTTAAAAAAAATACATCCCTTATATATTTATTGTTTTAAACTGATTTTAATTAATTTATTGATAAATGTAAATAGATAAAATTTATTTTATATTTTTAACCAGGAGAAGTATTTGTCAAGTTTAATAAAAATAATTTTGTAGATATCATCAACTTATATATGTATTTGAGTTTTGTATTATATGAGATAAATATATAAAAAAAATTGTTATATAAAATGTAAAAGTGCTTTTTTTTTTTCCAAAAAAAAATCCCAAAGAGCCAGTACATGGGTTTTAACAAAAGTGATTACTTTATTTGCTTTCACTCCTATTTCTAATTCAATTCGTTTAAAAGTCCTTTCAACATCCGAACCAAACTGGCTCTTCTTTTGATGGGTCAAAATTGCCAAAATGGAGTTAAAGTCGACGTATCATTCCGGTGCTAGGGTGTAATATTAAAACAGTTACCCAAACAATTTTGTGCCGCAGCTTTTTTTTTTTTTTAATATCCCATTTAATACAGTTATTTCTTTTTTGAATTTATCAGTGAAAAGTTAAATATTTTTATATTCATGAAAATATTTTAATTTATTTTGTTCACCGGACAGACGAATAAAAAAGTGCTGCGCAGAAAATGAAATGATGAAAAGCCACGTGGTTTGCTGCTGCATTATGAGGAGAATTTTTAACTTGTACATTTAAATGTTGGTACAAATTTCTGTATGTGGCTGCTTTCACCATTATGAGCTTTAATTAATGTTTTCCCTGTTTTTAATTATTCTGAAGCAGAAGAAGTATTTTTTGGGGGAACAGAACAGGTGTTAATTACATCTACAGGCTCCTGCCATAATGGGTGTTAATATCATTGTCATTATCAAAATTTTCATTTGTCAGGTATAAAAATGCACTCAGCATATTAATCTTATGTTTCAGTTTTCTGATCTGATTATAATTTAGTAACTTTGTAATTTAGAATCAAAGTTGTTACTAATTTAATAAAAAGAACTAAAGTTATTAATTTTAACTATTAAAATAAATAAAAGTAAAATAGTGATTTTAAATAAATAAAGAGTGAGATTGTATCAAATTTAAAAATTAGATAAAATTACACTACTAGAAAATTAAAGTATTAGGTGCACCTGAAAAATAAGATCGAAGTGTTGAGTGATACTTTACACTTTATTATAGATTATTACTATTTTAGTTTATTTTCCTAACAAACATGCAATACACAGCATCTAGTTAAGTGTGGCCTTAAATGTACTATGAAGTTTCTTCTTATAATTAATCCATCATCAATTATCAATTATTATATAATTTTTGTTGAAACCTAATGACCTATAAATAATGATGGAATTTGATAGGTATAGTTTTGTTTTGTTATGTTAGTTTTATTTAAAACACTTACATGATTATTAGTAATTATAATTTGTTGATCACTGAGTGTTATGCCTGCAATCTAGTAACCTATGACACATTTATGCAATATATGAATCATCATTCTATTTTAGTTTATATAAAAGCAAGGAAAACATCTATTTTACAATATTAGCTTAGATCAATGAAATGGAGCATAATGGGCCAAAAATCGATGTTTCAGAATGAGACCAAATATTGCCAAAGAAAAAACAATAGGATTGGATCTAACGGAAAGAACTAGTCTCCCACAACGTGGTGAACCAATGTTCGAATCCCCACTGGAAAATGTGTCCACATTTAGTGCATGACAATGCCTCGAATAAGATTGCTTCCAATAGGAGGATACCTATGCTTTAGCAAAAAAATATTGCCAAAGAAAAGAAAGATAACCTGATAAAAAAATAAATTTAAGAGAGTATATTGATGTTTTATGTTTGAGAAAAAAATAAACATACAAACTAACTCTTGTATTTAGGATGAGAAGGAGTAACATGTAAAGATTAAAGAATACTATCTTAAACTTAAAGAATTTCAGAAAATTAAAAATTGAAACCTAAAAGATGAAATTACATTGAACTTTTACTAACTTAGTCAAGTAAGTACCACTTTGATCCTTTTTAATTATCACTTGTAGGAAGGAATTTTGGTCCTTTTTATTTGTGACTTGTACTCTTTTTAATGCCTCATTTTCAATTCTGTCCCTATTGATTAATAGAGACAAATATAAGGTGAAAAGAGAGAGTAAGTAAGAAAAAAAATACTCTTCTGGTCCTATTTATAGAGCAGAGAGAGAAGATTTTTTTTGTCCTATTTATAAGTCACCTCATTAAATTTTCAGCATAAATGTACTATTTTGTCCTTCATTTATTATAGTGTAGGTAGTTATTTCTTTTGAAAGGTTTATATATTAAATATAGATAAAATTAAAAAATTGTTATATTTTAATGGAGAGTTAATGCATTTTAAGCTCTTCCTTAGTCTGTGTGAAATATGTTAAAAGTGTCTTATAAATAGGATTAGAGGAGTATTAACTATTTAATAAGGGTAAACATGAAAGATTTTATATATTTAATGATCTCTTTAATATCTAAGAAACTACTATAAGTGATAATTAAAAAGGATAAAAGTGGTATGATCATAAAGACTATTAGAGCTCCAGAACAAGTTTGTAATGCCATTACACAACTAACAAGATACATTCAAATTCGTGGCAGTTGAATTATGTTGATTGGCAGGGAGAGATTATATATAGAGAAATTATATTCTTTTGAGATCCCAAACGTTAAAATAAAGCAAAGTTGGATACTTTTTAATTCCTTCATCACATTAAACCGTTGACCAATCCTTCTTGAATCTTGAGAGCCTCATTTATTCTTTATATTATATACATATGAAATTCCTTTGTTAATTCGGTTTAAAATTATTAGCTCTGCTTTAAAATTAAATAATTTTCTAATTTTACTCTTATTTAATAAACATTTTATATCACAAAGAGGTAATGTGCGCTCTTCTTATCTTATAAATATGATCATATAGGTATTTACCAAGTACCCCATGAATTGCTTAGAAAAGATCCATATGTGGGAAATTGATCTATAGATGACTTGCATATTATTAGGAACAATGTGGTCATTTCACATATTTTTCTATTTCTCTTCAATTGCTTAAATACCTTAGGTACTACCTTTTAAATAAGTTCTCAAATGGGGATTTATGATGATTTTTCCTAAAATAAGTACATAACATTCAAAAATAAGGCTTCCAATATTTTTTGTTTGGTCTGAAAGGGCTTCCGATAATTATATGTATTAATATAAATAGATTTTCATTTCTTCCTATGAAAATATTGTGAAGCAGTTTCAATTTTCTTATTATAAATAAATAGTGTCATCATACAGTCAACGTCTAGTCAAACCTTTAGGAACATGATGAAAATAACAAAATCATCTCATGTTTTATTTTACCTGATGATTAAAGTATATTTTTAGTTCTGTAACTTTACATAAAGTTTCATTTTAGTCTTTTATTTTTAAAAAGTAAACTTTTAGTCCTCTAATTCTAAAAATGTTAACAAAAAATGATGATATTAAACTCTTGAATACTGATAAAATATTACTAAATATTAACATATTAAGTTTAATATTCAAAACAACCATGATTGTTACAAAATTTTTTTTTAAGAATAATAATTTTTGGGTTAAAGGATTAAAAGTATACTCTTCAAAGTTAAGGGACTAAAATAAAACCTTGTGTAAAGTTAAATGACTAAAAATATATTTTAGCCTTACATGATTTTACTCAGGATTATAAAAAAAGGAATGGGGCCCTTATTTACCCTAATCATTGACAAGTTGGAGAACAAAATACTCTAATTTTCCTTTTGGTATTTAATTATATTTTTTCATATAATTATTTGATATTTAATCTTATTAGGTCATATTCGAATATTATTAGATTTATTTGGTATAGTATTCTTATGTTTTTTACTTCACATAGATTAGAATTTAAGACCTCATGCTCCCTCTCCATTATGACTAGAAAACGGGCGACTTGGTCTCCCTTTTTTTGGGGACAAAACTTGGTCCGATTTACGTTCAAATTCTATAGTCAAACCTTTAGGAACATTTCTATTCGAAAATATTTATTAATAAGATTATATTTAAATGATTTATGTTGTCCAATTTAGTCCATATATATATAATCTTTAATTTATTAAGTATCCTTATGTATGCATGTTTAAAAGATTTTTTTAAATATTATGATAAAGAAGTTAATATTATAGAATTATAGTTAATTTTCTTTTGTAATAACAGTGTTTAAATAGATTTTAAGTATAGTATTTAAGTTGGAAAAGAGTATTATGATTCAAAATGAATAATTTCATGGTCCGCTAGATGCGTTTTTTAAAATTTTTTATAAAACACTTTTTTTTATAATAAACACTGTATAAAAATAAAAGGAAAACTCGTGTCACATGACTTTTCTATAAAAGGCTTATGTAAATTGGGAAAATCTGAAAAAAAAACTTAAATTTCAAAATCTCAAATAAAATTTTTTTATAAAAATATATTGTCAGTTGCTTTTTAAATATAGTTAATTACTATTAAAGTAAAGGAAACAAGGGGTTTTGAAATTCAAGTAATATTTTTTTTTGAATTTTTTCATCTAAAGTCTGTGTGATTGAATTGATGAGTGTATTTTATTCTTAAAAAAATAAATATTAACCCAACGAAAATCTATATTAGGTGATTATAAAAAATATCTAATTCATATTATCAGGCCCAATTGACAAATTTAAAAAGATTAATAAACTTAAAATAAATTACTTAATTATAGTGTATGCTACATTATCTCTGAAATATTTATATGCATCATCATTAGATTATATATCAATTTATAAGTTAGATAAATTAATTTAAAAAATATAAATATAAATACTTTAAAATAAGTTATTTAAATTTTTTAACTTCTTCAAATTAATTAATTGTATCAGTACCAGAAGTAGCATAAATAATGATTAAGAAGTAATAAGATTAATATGATCTTTGGCTTTTCAAATTTGTCTTTATTTTGACTTTGGTCCTTCAAATTTTAAATTATAGATTTTGGTCTCTCAATGAGCACACTGATTTAAATTTTTATTGAATTATAGAGACCTATGTTTTAAATGAAAAAAATTTAAGAGATCAAAACCTATAATTTAAATATTAAGAATAAATTTTGATGTACTTGTTAAACCAAAACCAAAGTAATACTATCAAACTTGCTTTATTGAAGCAATTGCTTTATAATTTATTCGTTAAAGACCAGGTTTCAAAATATGATGCTCGTGAATCGTGATAACTTTGATGATAAATATCATTTGAGGTATTAATTTAAAATGTATTTAGATATAAATAAAATTATAGTTTTAAAAGTGATTTTACGATATATAAAATAAATATATAAAAAAATTTATCTCTATTCATAAAAAAATATTTTTAAAAAGTAGTTATGAGAATATCCAAATACTCTCAAAGTACAAAACCGTTAAATGCATAGTAAGACCAAAGACCACCAAATTTTTCTCTAAACTCTTCATTAAATTGTTGTTTTTCCAAAAAGGTTCGCCGATATTTTTTATACATTGCTTATTAGTTAAATTGTTAACATGTCAAAGGCAAAAGATTTGCTTTTGCCAACTGTCCACTAGCAAAAAGATTTCCTGATCCTGATACAATAGTACTCTCTCTCTGAATTAAAATGGTAGAGGATTCATTAGGGTTCAGTCGGCATTGATCAGCACGCAAGAAATGAGGTTCATTTAATACTACACTTCTCCCTCGCTCCGCGTTATTGAAACCCGAAAGAAAGCTGAAGTGTCAGTTTTGGCGTGCATAGCTGAGCAACGTGATGAGTGAGTGCATTGATGATGATGAATTCCCAAAATTGAACCATATGCTTCTAGCTTTCTCGCCATTTTAAAAGACGAAGTGTATTGGGAAAGTGTGGAGCTGGAAGGGAAAAGAAAAGAGAGCCACACTGATACAGCATTTCATTTCCGAACAGTTCGGCATTTCGTGTGCTTTCAGCCTCCCTGAAAACTTCAGTTTCTGTTCATATTCTCTGATGGGCTGTGCTGGTTTTCCTTAAGATTTTATTTTGGTTTCTGTCACGTGGTTTTGCGAAAATCTCTTTGGTGGGTCAGTTTTGGTGCTCCTGATTCGATAAAAACACTCACTGGCATGCACAGCAACTATTGCAGTTGTGTCCCTGTTCTACTGAACTTCTAGTGTAAGATCTCGATCCCATTTTTTCTCTTTTCAATGGTTTTGTTTCGTCTTCTGTCTTGTGATAGTAAGGTTACTTCAGCTCTAATAAGTCACAAAGGGAACGCATATCTCCCTCTCTCTCTCTCTCTGCACGGCTTATTTTTCTTTTCCCCCCCCGGTGGTGGTGGGTGCAGCAATGCATTTAGTTGCTTGTTTCTTCATCAACTTGAAAAATGGGTCCTGAGATTATATGTCGGGAATGACGCGGAGAGTGACCTTTGCGACTTGTAAGGCATATTGCTTCATGTGGGGTTGAGATACTCATCCCTATCAAGCATAAAGTCATGATCTTGCTTCAATATTTTACTAGATTTCTGCGATATATTCTGGTAGATTCCTCATATTTCAGCTCAAGTTTGTTTATAATAACTTGCAAGTAGTCCATGCTTCGTTTTTTATTACTATAAAAATAACCCCATGTTCCTGATCTTCCTCACCCAACCCATGCCCTTGCAAAAGATGCTTGTTGTCTGCCGTTTTGGTGGTTTATTCAACTGATACCGAGATGCTGTTTTCCGTTGCAGGTTTTCAAACTTCAACGGTAAAAGAAAAGGAAAGAAAGAAGGAGAGACAGGGATCATACCATTTATATTAGATAATTCTGTGTTGGAAGCTTTAAAGCCACTGCTTTTAAAAAAGGAGGGGAAAACATAGAACAGATGAATCAGAGAGTGAAATATAAAGAAATATGGGGAAGTGAGGTGGAGTCAGATTTGTGCTTGTGGGTGTCTCTGTTTTGAGAATTATTTAGTGCTCTTACTCTGCTGGCCATGTCCCCTGAGCTGATTCGGTAAGCCCGGGCTCTTTGGGCTTTGCCGCCGACCAAGGAAACAAGCCCTAGTTTTGAGTCTTCTTCCGTCCAAGAGAACCTTTACCTAAAATATTGGGCAATCCGATCTCATCTCTCTCTCATTTTCTCTCTCTGATTCAGCTTGTGCCTTGTTTGCTGTCAAGATTCGGTCATACTCCAAACTGTTGATCCTTAAAGCCAAGAAACTTTGATTCATTCAATGAGTTGATTGGTCCCCACTGGTGGGGTTGCCTTTTCCCTTTTCTGGGAATTTTTCATAGAGCTCAGGCTACTATGTATGGTTCGCTAGGGATGTTTGGCGATGGCTTATTGGACTTAGCAATTAGTTATTGAGTTCTGGGAAGTTTTATTTTTTTTCCTTGTTTGGAGTGTCAAAGAGAAGAACCGGATCTTGTATTGTCAAGATGAAGTTCATGAAACTTGGTTCCAAGCCAGACACCTTTCAGACTGATGGTAATGTTAGGTGAGATTACACAGGTTATTTATAAGACATTTTTGTTTCTTTCACCCGAAAAAAAGTTGTTTCGTACTAGTTTGTTTATTTTACAGCTGTAATTTATATGCATTGATTTTTTCCTCCATTTTTCTTCATTTCAAGTGCTTACTCAGTTGTGGGATCTGCTTTTATGTGATTAAGCGAAGGCTTTCCAGTATTGATCAATGTTTTATACTAAAGTTACTATTCTGATAGGTCTGCAATGTGAATGAACATCGATGATCCTTCATATTCTATTTTCTTATCCTTCATATTTAGCTTTAATTTTCTCTGAAGCTTTGTGTTTGGCCATTTGTTGATGCCATCTACAGCTATCAAAAACAATGATTTCTTGTACATCCAAAGGCAAGCACTTGGTAATGTCAATGTCGAGTTGCCTGTTCTTTGTAATCACAGTATAGAAGTGCTCGAAAGCAGGAAATATAATAATTGAGCGAAGTCTTGCTCAATTTTTTGATGCTAGATGAAATTATCTTGCCAAATTTGTTTATGCTGTCAAAGCTGAAAACCATTAGAATGGAGGGCAAACTGATGGATGTTCTTATGTGTTTTGCCACAAATTGATTTTCTTTAAGTTTTAATTAATGCAAATGAGTATGACTTTTTAAAAGGCATAGGTGTGAGAAAAATGAATAAAAAATGATGATGGGAATTGGGGTGAATGGGCAAGGGCGCAAGGTGCTGTAGAATAAAGATTTCGGTATACCATAGTTACTAATGTTGTTAAACCTAATAAACATTGGATGCTCATCTATACACTATTGTTGAAGACAAGTGCTTTTGCTCTCCATAATTTAAGCAATTGATAACTGTGACTTGGTAAAAACTTTTCAGAAAGTATATCTATGCAGGAATTTGTGTTCATTCTGTTTGACCTAGTTAGCAAACTTGTCTTATACTCTATTCGTTGTGTAAATGTTAGTTTATAATGCACACTGTGTAGAGAGTTCTTAAAAGGACCCATTACATGTGCAGGTATGTGGCAAATGAGCTGGCATCAGATATCGTTGTTAATGTAGGGGATATAAAGTTTTATTTACATAAGGTATGCCTCAACCCGATATTCTTTCTAGGCTTTTGATATACTCTATATAAACTTTTAGCAGTGTCTTGTTTTTAGGACCCGACTCCTAAAAAATGTTGATCAAAGTTGACTCGTTTTATTTACATATAAACAGCTATGTCATTCATTCATGTTCTGTTATGAATGAACTCATTACTCTTCCGTGTAGTTTCCTCTTCTGTCAAAGAGTTCTCACCTGCAGAAGTTGATCACTGCAACTAATGAAGAAGAAAACAGAGATGAAGTTCAAATTTCTGACATTCCTGGAGGCGCTGCTGCCTTTGAGATGTGTGCCAAGTTTTGCTATGGCATGGTTGTTACCCTCAATGCTTACAATGTGGTTTCAACTCGATGTGCAGCTGAGTACCTTGGAATGCATGAGACTGTTGAGAAAGGGAACCTTATCTACAAGATTGATGTTTTCCTTAGCTCTAGCATTTTACTCAGTTGGAAGGACTCAATCATTGTTCTTCAGACATGCAAGTCTATTTCACCCTTGGCTGAAGACCTAAAAGTGGTCAACCGGTGCATCGAATCGATAGCAAACAAGGCATGTGTTGATGTATCCAGAGTTGACTGGTCCTATACCTATAACCGAAAGAAGCTTCTAGAGGAAAATGGTATTGATCAAAACAAGAATGTTGTCAGAACTCGGTCAGTTCCCAAAGACTGGTGGGTTGAGGATTTGTGTGAGCTTGAAGTTGATTTATTTAAGTCGGTAATTACTAATATCAAGTCCAAGGCAATTCTTTCTGCTGAAGTGATTGGAGAAGCTCTCAAAGCTTATGCTCACAGAAGATTGCCAAATTTCAGCAAGAGTACCAGCCAATGTGGGGATGTGTCTAAACATCATTTGATCATTGAAACAATTGTATGGTTATTGCCAGCTGAGAAAGGCTCTGTTTCTTGTAGATTCTTAGTCAAGTTATTGAAAGCTGCCATTTCTTTGGAGTCAGGAGACATGACCATAGAAGAGCTGGTGAAGAGAATTGGACAGCAATTGGAGGAAGTTTCTGTAAGCGATATTTTGATACGAGCCCCGGATGGTGATGCTAGCACCATTTATGATGTTAGTATAGTACAGAAAATTGTAAAGGAGTATTTGATGCAGGATCTCAATACTGAAATTGAATCGGTTGGAGGTGATGGTGATATTGAGGACTCAAGAAAGCCTGCTGGGATTTTATCAGATGCTTCCAAGCTAATGGTTGCAAAACTCATAGATGGATATCTTGCTGAAATAGCAAAGGACCCCAATTTACTTTTGTCTCAGTTTGTTGATCTTGCTGAGCTGGTATCCGGCATCCCTCGTCCAGCTCATGATGGGCTTTACAGGGCCATTGATATGTATCTTAAGGTAACTACTGTTCATGAAAAGATTAATTCGTTGACTTGGATTGCATAACATTAAAGTTCTATATATGATCTTGCGTTTAGTGGGAGATTTAAAATTGTCTATCATATTGTTACTAGTTGCTCCTCAATGCTTCTGATATGATGGTTATGCCTCTTTGTGGGCTGGGCTCGGGCTCGGGCTCAACTGCTCAAGCCTGTTGGCTTTTGCCATTTGGGTATAATCATCATATATGAAGCACTGAAGTGGTCCAAGCCTAGGCATGCCTGTGGCTTAATATTGCAAGTCTTTGCTACACGGACTTGGGATTTTAGTCAATTGGCTCAAATTTTGGCTCGGACCAAAAAAATCCATTGGCATGCCTTGCTCATGGACAAATCCATTGATGACAGACAACACATCTTAGAAATCTGCATGACTGACTGTGTGCGAAAGTAACTGATGCATTCTGTCAATTTTAAGGTTCACCCCGGGATCAGCAAAGGCGAGAGGAAGAGGATATGCAAGTTGATGGACTGCAAAAAGTTATCAGCTGAAGCTTGCATGCATGCTGTGCAAAATGAGAGGTTACCGATGCGAGTAGTTGTGCAGGTGCTCTATTTTGAGCAGGTGAGGACTGCCGCATCATCTGGCGCCAGCACTCCTGATGTACACAGAGGAGGAATGAAGGATCTCAACAATGGGGGTTCACATGGCAGCTCAAAATCCGGAACAACAGCTAACACAGAAGATGACTTAGTGGACGGTTTGGGAACAGCAGAGGAGCTGAAGGCATTAAGGAAGGAACTTGCATCCTTGAGGATGAGCAGTGAGAAAGATACCGGAGATCATAACAATAACAAATCTAACTCAGACAAGGCTGTGATTACAAAGATGAAGGGTCTGCTCAAGTCAAAAAGGTCATTCATGAAGGCATGGACTAGCAAAGGAGGAGGAGGAGGAGAAAATAGTGGATCAGACTCATCAGAAAGTATTGGCTCTGCTAACCCAGAAGAAGCTAAATCCACACCTTCAAGAAATAGGAGGTATTCAGTTTCCTAAAGTGGTTTGACTCTTCCTTTCAAGTTTCTTTTCTTTAACACGAGAAAACTGAGGTACATATAGTTTGAAGAGCACAGATCACTTGAAGAATTACTGCAAGTTAAAATGAGGAGAGGTGGGGCTCACTTTTGTGTCCCTTTATATAGATCTTATGGAGGTGGGTCCAATCTTTCTCGTTTTCTCTCTTTACACCACTTGAAGTGATTCCAGTGATCCAAGTTCAATAGTTCAGAAGAGCAGTGTATTTTGAAGAATGGAGATGTAATCCTTGGTATTTATATTCTGTATTCCTATCCCTAATGGTAGTAATAGTTGCTCCTAGGAAAGGAATCTAATGGCATCAGCTTCAGCATTGTCATCAAAACTTCAACTATACACTTATTCTAGTGATTCTCTGCAGCTTACAAATTATAAGTAGATCAAGTTATTTAATAGTGATTTTATACATATTAGTGGGTTTGTTAATTAATTCCTTTTTTCTATTAAAAAATTCCCGTAAAATGTTTATTTTGTTTAAAATCAAGATAATATTTTGAAATAGTCACTCATTTTTCTCTCTTAAAATGGTATAATAAACAGCAAGTTATTGATCGATTTACAACTATGCATTGTTCCTGTTATTTTATGATTGCTAAATACCAACTTTTCAAAAATGCTTTTTGGTGTTTGTGTATGTGTGTGGGGACTGAAAAACTATCGTATGATTGGTTTGATTTATTTGCTGTACATTGCTAGTTTTTGTCGTTTTAGGGAGTGTTTGGATGCCCTTAAAATCACTTTTCAGAAGCACTTTTCTGCAAATTGAGACAATTTCCTTCACATATTTGCTTCGTATACCGTAAAAGCACTTCTGAAACTATGGTTTTGATCTTATCCAAACACTCCCTTAGTCAATTACTTTCAAATCATTCGCCGCATATGATTTCTTTTGACCGTACGATATCTCAGCAAATAAAATGAAAATAATACAAAGAGAGGGTGTACGTGTATTATTAAACTACTACATATTAGTATTTTCACCAATTTAAATGCGACACTTAGTGGATCATTCAAAATTAATTAATTTATTTTGAATTAGAGGGGCATGCACTAGCTTGCTTGATGATTACGTAGAAGATTGAGTGCCTGTTTGGATTCACTTCTATCAAGCTTAAAGTGAGTTTAAATTATAAAATAAGCTAGATTGCCCAATAGGCCTGTTTGGTTTCACTTTTATCAGATTGGGCTTATGAAAAAATTGGCTGATGGAACGCTGGATTCTCATAAGCTCAAGAAAGGAGCTTATAGCTTAGCCCAGAAGAGCTTCTCGCGGGGAAAAAAAAAAGAACCGTTGTGGGGGTGTCAGATGCTGTATTGTCTTTTTCCTCTCCCATTTTCATTTCCCCGTCTCACACACAACTCGTCTTTTTCCTCTCCCTCGTGCCTGTTCCTTTTTTCCTCTCCCATTCTCTCTTGCCGCCGTGAGCTGAAGGTCGCCCCGTTGAAGGTTGCGGTCTGGTCGCCGTGAGCGCCGTGAGCACCGTCGTGCGCTTCGAGTCGTGGGTGTGAGGTGTCCGTGGTCGGCTGGAGCTGCCTCTTCCTTGCAAGTCCGAGCTGGTCACGCCGTCTGCAACCGAGGTCGCCGCCGTCTGCTGTGGTTTGGAGCTGTGCGTCGATCTTCTCTTGCGATACACGGTGGGATCTATCTCTAGTTGCCTTCGATTCGGTTGATCTGTTACAGGTTGGTGATTACAATTTTTCTTTCTTTTCTGGTTTGATTCTTGGTCTGATTTGCTGTCGCCGGTGGAAGTGAAGAGTGCTCCGTCGCCGGTGTTCGGTTTAAGACTTTTTCGGTCTGGTTTGTTGCGGTGCTCTGTTTCTGTCGCCGGTGGAAGTCAGGTGTTCTCCGTCGCCGGTGCCTTTTTCGGTCGGTTTATGATAATTGCTTTGTTTTGCTTCTGGTTTTTCGACGGCTTGCTGGTGGTTTTGCTTCTGGTTTTTAAATGGACCCGATGTATACGTGATGAATGATTCATTTTTTTTTTGGTGAAAACGTGATGATCATTCTGGATATTGTAGTGCGTATGAGCTTGTGTATATGTGTATATCAGAGTGTTATACTGATTATTGGGTTGCAATGGTCCTGGAATTTTGATAGAAAAATGTACAAAAAAACAAAAAATTTTATGTGAAATAGATTGAAGTGTATATCAGAGTGTTACACTGATCATTCAATGGTTTTATGTGAAATAGACTGAAGAAAGTAATTTGATAACAATTTTTTAGTCATTATAATGCTGGTTTTAATAATGTAATTAACAAGTTTATGTTAAAATATGGCAGTTCTAATTGAAAGATGAACAATTTTTTTCAAACAATCAGAAAAACAATTGATTAATTGAGTTTTTGAATAAGAAAGCAAAACAGTTTTTACAATTATAATGTGTTAATTAATATTTTTATATTTCATAATAATAATTGGAGTTTTGATAACAAATGCATTTACAATAATATTAAGAAAATAGTATATATGTTTGTTTGGTGATTACATAATGTGGCTTTCATTATTATATATTTTGGTTGATTTTTTAAATATTTTATAATTTAATCCACTCATTAAATTTTATTTCTTCATATTATTTTATTTTAATTTTATTGTATTGTCTTAAATCAATTTTTCATCATGTTTCATTATTTATTAAACTCATGCCCATTTTGGTAATTTTTCAGCCAAAATTACTTTTACTCAACTATAATCCAAACAAGCTTTTTCCAATCTCATTTTGTAAACTAGCTTATCTGAACTCCAATCCAAACCAATTCAGCTTATCCAATTTAACTTTTACCAACTTCACTTTTCCATAAGCTACTTTTTCTATAAGCTGCTTTTCCAATCGCTATTCCAAACGGACCCTGAATTTCCCGCCTCTCACTTAGTGGAAAGTTTTCATATCATTAAAGTATAAGGTTATTATTATAACTTTTCTCTCTTTTATATGATTATTTGAGTGGGTCAGATTTAAACATTATCCAACTTTATTTTCTTCAAAACTAAATTACCGAAATCACATAAAATTGACCGTAAAATTATTTGTGAAAACCAAATCACTTGCTTGGAAATGAGGTTGAAGCACCCCTAAGATTATATGTAATTTTAGCAGTTTCATTAACAAGTTGCAGAATTAATTTAACCCTTTTTTTCCCCCCATAACTTGACTACTGAAGTCACATAGGATTAATTTTGAATTCTAGGCAAATTACTTATGAAAATTAGGTGATACCCTTAAGAATGACTAGGAATGAGGTTGTCTTTCAATGATCCTTCAAATAAATTTAAATAATTGAAAATTTGTAATTGAAATTAATAGCTTAAAGGTCTTAATTTTCTGTCATATTTCACCCAACCAAAGAAACTTACATGCCTATCATATTTACAAAAAACACAAAACCTCATTTTCAAAGCCAAGGCCTGTCACTTTAAATTAATTGGCCAGAAGTGTTACGTGCCTGGTGGTGGTTAAGTGTTAGTTTTCTTGTTCTTGAATTGTAGATAAGTCCAACCTTTTTTTTAAAATTTTTTCTCCAAAAAAAAAAAAAAAAAACACGAGCGCGCACATACAACCTCATTTTTAAGCAAGGTTTCCGAAATGTTTAGTGGTCTGTTGAACCAAACAGCCCCAACTTAATGAGGTCTTAATTATCATTTGCCGGAGTGTTTTATTATTAAATACAATACCTTTCCAATCAAACACTGAAGTGAGCAAATTACAAATTTGAAATTAACAGATAGCAGTACTAATAGCACGCCTATGGTTTTGTTGTACACTATTACCTTCGCTTCTTAATATAAGAGTTAGTTTGATTTTTAATTTGATTTTAAATATAAGACTCTAATTCACTTTGTTTCTCATATTTATTTATTTTTTCTGAGGTAGTCTTTGAAATAGTAGTACATATTAAATGTTTCATCAAATGACACTTAGTAAGGGTATTTTGGAAAAGACAACACATTTATTATAAATATTTAACTAATTTTCTTAATTTATTCAAATTAGTCAACTAACTCTTATATTAAGGACAAGAGGTAGAATTATTATTAGCATGATTTAACGTTAAGAACATCAAATTCATTTAACTTTCTAAAAGGCCACATAATTGTGATGCGGCATGAAGAAAAGAAACTCTGGAAATTTCCACACCTTGTTTCTGTCAAGGGAGGGGGCAGCCACATTGGTGTTGCTGAAACAACAAAACGTATACGTGTACTAACAACATAATATAAAGTCAATTCTTCCATTCAAACGTTTATTTCGAAGCCACTTCATCAATTAATTTATACTCATTATTGTTTTAAAATTAGATAATGGTTAAAAGTAAACATTTTTAAAGAACTTGAATGTGTCTCATCCATAGCTTTGTAACCTTGGTTAATATTAATAACTTCTCCATTTTTCCTTCACATAGGAACTGATTTTATCTTAGATATAAGAACTCAATCACCTTATTTTTTACATCTATAAATTCTTCTTAAACTACTCATATTAATGGCACATATTAAGAGTTTTGATCAACATGCAGTTAATTCAAATGCATATGATTAAAATTATTATATTTTAGGGTTGGCAAAAAAATTATATTTTTTAAAAAATCAACACATATTTTGTTTACAATCAATTAATTTAGTTAGTGTTTTTCAATTTTTATAAATTAATTATTCAGATTTTATATTAAGCAATTAACAGAGTATATTTTACTATTATAGCTACAAAATATTCATTGGGTAAGCGGCACAATCGGGTAAGTAGAAAAGACTCGATTTTCTTCAATAAAAGTTGCCAGTGAGCTTTGTAAATGAGAAAAAAATATGTGAGATAGCCACTTTCAATTAGGTCCTATGATACTTAAATAGAATGGTGATCCTAAAGTATAATTTTTGTATACAAAAGTTGTAATATCAAAATTCATAGTCAGGCTAAAAAAAAAAAAAAGTAATATCAAATTCATAGATTAACATATAAAAACTATCGCTTAATTCTAATAGCATAATCTTCTGACTCATACTTTGAACTAATTAATCATTAATTTTACAAGGTGAAATTCTCATTTATTTTTGGCCAAACCAAAATCCTTGCTCAATTAATATTGCTCCTAACAATCAATTAATTCATCATCTCAATCGTATACTACTAATATGAAACATAAAATATAAAATTTATAATAAGTCACATTATTCACAAAATTAACAGTTGATTCTCCGTTTGATTACAGGAATGCTCATTAAGATAAAACAATTAAGGAGTCTCTTAATTTTTAACCACACAATTGATGATAGGCACAAAATGCCGAACTATGAGCTTGCAGGAGTTTTAACCTATTACTACTGGGCTCGCATCTTCCGCGAACAATCCTAGTTTTTGTTGGATTAAACGCTAAACACTGTAATTTAATAATTTCTGGTTTGTTAAGAATAGTAATTAATTGTGTTGATTGTTGGATAGAGATGCCACGTATCCAACTTAAGTAATGGCTCCAACTTCTATGTTTCTGTGTCTCATTACAATCCAATCCATCACCATCTTCTTCTCTCTTCTCATCTTCATCGTTTTCCTTTCTCAATCCAATCCATTACCTTAAATTCCATGATTTTACAGTTGTCTTTACACACTGCTCTTGTGTCTTTTTATTACAACTGTTATTTGTTGAATAGGTCTGTCTTTTTTTATAAGATTTTTTTTGAGTTTGTCTGAGCATTGAATACATTATTACATATTTTATCCCTAATTTAATGCAATTAATACATTCTCTTTCTTTATTTATCTCACTATTACTCTCTCATGTTTATCTATTTATATATAGGGGTATATTGGAAAAAATTATATTTGCTATATATTAATTGATTTTAACTAATTTATACTATTTGCTTAAACCGTGCAATTTAGTTAAATGATCTTATAATAAAGGATGGAGGGAGTACGAAGTAATCCTCTGATCATATTTATAAATCACTTCCAACATGTTTCACACAGATTAAGAAAAATCTTAAACTTCATTAACTCTTATTTAAATTCAATAACTTTTCAAATTTATCCTTATTTAATATTATATTATATCTCATCTAAACAAAGCCAACACAATAATAAATAAAAGGTAAAATTATACATTCATACAAAATTTCTCTTAATATCTTATAAATAGACAAAAAAATATCTTCTTTTTATGTCTTATAAATAGGACTAGAGGAGTATACTCTTCTAGTTCTATTAATAAGAATTTTCAATATATTTCTCTTGAGTCTAAAAAAAATTTAATCTGATCAGCTTTATCTTAAAATTTAATAACTTATTAATTTTATCTCTATTTATAACATCTATAGTTTTCAAGAAAATAACAATAGGCATAACAACAAGCAAGGGTAAAGTTGTACTTTCACATAGTAAATTTAACGAGGTGACTTGTATTAAAGGGCGAATTTTTTTTTTCCTTATCAAATGAGTAGATATACGGTAATACAATTTTTCCAATGTTTTTTACAAGCAACGAATAGATAAAATAATTAAGTTATTAAGATTAAAAATGCAGTTAAAATCATTTAGGATCTATAAATATGTTAGAGATATGGTTTTTTTTTTCCTTCAGAAATATCCTCATTTCATGGACTTCAACAACTCTTACACGAAGAAACTATGAGTACATTGTGATTAGAATTCTCTATTTCACCGAAGGCACAAATAATTCTATCATATACTTGAAATAGATAGTTTTAGTTTCTTATAAATAAGATCATAAAATACTTTTAACCTTTTTTTTATAAGTATTAACCACAACCACTGTTAATCACAAGTCTTAGATGTCAAAATAGTATTAAATGCACCAACTCAAGGTTCGTGTAAAACTGTGAATTATATTGCATGTGGGAGCTCTTTCGTAACAAAAATCTGATTTTTGCTTTCTCTATTTTAGATAAAATTATTTTTTTACTGTTAACGAATCAAAAACAACTTCCAATCTCTTAACAAAATACCATTCCATGCGAGTCTTTCCAAGCTACAGAAGTTAGTCAACAACTTCATGATTGGAAATGAATGAATTTTATATATATATATATATATATATATATTGAACTGATCAAAATGAATGCGGAGAATATAAGTAGAAAGAGTAGTCCAAAACTGTTGGAATTATGAAGAAGAGAATCAAAGGGCACCATATGATTCAAACATTTGCGGAGAACCAGAGCCGTTATCACCCGCTTCTTTGGAAGTACCCAGCACTCGTAGTTCCTAACTTAACCCATCTTCTTTTGCATATCAATTTATACTTAACACCGGTTAATCTTCCTTCCTCAACATCGATAATTATGACAATGTAACTCTCTCTCTCTCTCTCTCTATATATATATATATATATGTAGACACACACATGCCATTGTTGCTTCGCATTGAAAATCCATTGTGTTCTTTTAGCGTATAAGGGTACTTGTTTTGAGGAGTTGTGTGGTTAGACAAACCCTAATTTAATTAGGGTTGTTTATTATATATATATATATATATATTGAGGATCTTGGAGTATCGGAGAAATGAGTTGCAGCGGTTGTCGTGTTCTGCGAAAACGATGCAGCGACGAGTGCATGCTCCGGCATTGCTTTCAGGGGATCCAAGGCCCTCAAGCCCAAGCCCACGCCACCGTCTTCCTCGCCAAGTTCTTCGGCCGTGCCCGCCTCATGTCTTTCGTCTCCGCCGTTTCCTCCTCCCAAGACCCCGTCAGCTCTCTCTCTCTCTCGCCCTCCTCCTCCTTCTTATAATATTGTGTGTGTGTGCCTGTGTGCTGCGTGCCCCTCAATTTATATCTATATATATATATAGAAGTTATCTGTAGAGATGATATAGCTATCACAAATTAACTGTATAGTATAAACGATTTGATTTGAACGAGAGTCAGTCTGTTATACTCTCTGAAGATAAGTGTGCGTGATGATAAAGAAAAGTTATTCTTGAGAGGTGAGGTTTTCTTGCGAAACAGGTGAGTTAACTTGGGAATAATTGACCGATAAAAGACTAGGAATAAATACCACTATTTTGTATGTTTGATTTTGATGGTTTTGGTGATGGCAGATTTGTTTCAGTCGTTGTTGTTTGAAGCGCTGGGACGTACCCTAAACCCAGTGAATGGAGCAGTGGGGCTTCTCTGGTCCGGGAATTGGCATCTCTGCCAGCTGGCGGTGGAGACGGTGCTCCGTGGCGGCCCGTTGACCCCACTACTCCCTCCGGATTTCTCCATTTTTGTGGCTGCAGCGGAGGTTCAGTAGTTCCGGCGGAAGATGAGAGTTTCGGGTCGGCCATGAATAGTTCTACCGATCAGAGGGAGCACATGAAAGGTGAAAGGTCATCAGTGATGTTAAAGAGAAAGGTAACGAGTGATTCTAATATGGACGACAGGGAGAATTTTCAAGCACGTGGTCAGAAGATGCTGGAGAGGGCGAAGAAGCAGCGAGCGGGGACGCCGTCCACGGAGGAGTATGAAACGACCTCGTTTGGGACTAGTAGCCTACAGGGCAGTGCCGAAAGGAGACTCCTAAGACTATTCTACTGATAATAAAATTCCATGGAACATGAAGCCATTGGAACATTTCCAACCAGCCTCTTCCATTCACAAGCTCAGCATTATCACTGCCTCTATCCCTCAAGGAACTGTTTTCAGGATGTTCTTAATACTACTTTCGGTCCTAAATGGTCCTAAACATAAGAACTAGTTAATTCATTTGACTAGATTAAGAAAATAAGTTAAGTTAGTTATTCGTTATAAATATGTGTTGTCTTTCCTAAAATATCTTTACCAATCAAGTTTATGGGTTAGAACTACTATTATTAGAAGGACTACTTGAGAAAGATTAGATAAATATGAGAGATAAAATATTTGGTCTTATATTTAGGATAAAATAAACAACAAAGTTTTATATTAAGAACCAGAGGTAACACTATAAAAAGCTTTTACCGTAATTTCTATTAATATTAGTACTTTCGATTCTTTTCCTGATTTAGATTTATGCTCTTTTACGAACCTTGTATTAAAAACTGTTACCTTTAATCTTAGTAATTTTGTCTTTTATTAAAAAAATAAAGCCATTGGAACATAAATAGCGTCTCTCTCGCTCTATCTACACACACAAAACTAGTCAGTCTTGGTGAGTGTGGTGCTCATCTAAATTTAAAATTTTTAACCAGTAATATTTAAATAAAAAATCATTGGTTGAAAAATCATACAAAAAGAATCTTTATTTTATAATTTGTACATATTAAACTAACAAACCATTAAAAATATAAAAAAAAATCATATGAAATTTGGATAGTCAAATTTATTTGGACGGTACAGATTTAGCGCTGATCAAATTATCAATTGGGTGATAAGCACCCAAATAAATCACATGTCTGTGTGTGGAGAGAGAGTTTGATTGAGCACCTTTATACGATAAAACGGAATTAAGATCTTTATCTTTAATAATATTTAATGGATTGTATTTTGACAAGGATATAATAGAAAGGGTAATCACAAAAAACTACGAAAAGTGTGACATATGATTAAGAAAACATTTAACCCATGGTTGATTTGATTTACTATGGAATTTTAAACTTAATTCATAAAAGAATTACCTATGCTTTACCTGGCAAAATCTACCAGTTACAATAACATTGTTTATCTAACTTCTTGTGGGCTGACTTAGGGATTAGGTCTAGCAGAAGAGGCTGATCTCTCATAACGTAACGAATCAAGATTCAAATCTCTATTAAAAGATAATCATATTTAGTGCCTGACAGTGTCATTAGATTGCCTCCAATAAAAAGATACATGTGTTTTAGCAAAAAAAACTTCTTGTGGGCTTGCCACCCATATGCGTATTTAATGTTATATTAGAAAACTATCGAAATCTAATTATAAAAAGAAGAAGAAAAACTATCAAAATCGTTTAACATGAAACCAAGCTTGCTAGTAGTCATGTATGAGTTGTGTTTTGAGAAAATCTCTAGAGACATTATAATTCGTTTGTCACGGATGATCATAACAAAATAGTACAAAACGTCATTCTGGGGAAGGTATTGCTTGAGAGCAGAATTGATTTGGAGTACAAGGCTTACTTGACGTGTTCACTGATTTTAAAAGGAAAAGACAGAAAAATGATACTTTAACTTCAAAATGCCAGAAACGTCTGCTCAATTTGGAAAATCCCGTCTTGGTCTTATCAGACCGAATTGGGATTATTTTGTTAAATGAAAAGACAAAACTACCCTTTGTATTATTTGAAACAAAAGCAGGGGAAGAGGCGGCGGTTTAACTTGGGAATGCTTGGTTGAAACCGACAGCGCAAAGAATGGAAAAGAGAGGAGAAGGGAGTGGAGGAGGAATCTATCGCCGTGGAAGAAGAGAGAAGAGAAGAAGGAAGGATGCGTTCGTGGTGCTGTGGTCACCGTGGAAGAAGAGAAAAGAGAAGAAGGAAGAGCGCGTTGGTGGTGCTGTGGTCATTGTGGAAGAAGAGAAAAGAAAGAAAGACCGAAGGGATACATTGTGGGAGTCGATTGAAGGGGAAAAAGAGAGAGAAGAGAATTTTAAGCATCTGAGGAGAATTTTACAACTCCAATGTATGGATTAACAATATCTTTATATATGTTTACAATTTTAGTATCGGTATTCACAACAGCATTTTCAGGATAAAAAAATATCCCCATTTTACAACATCGGTTAAGCATTTAACAATTTCAGTATAATATTTTAACAACTTGGGTATACCTGTTAACCACCTGGTTTCTTACCTCCCTACACCTTGGTTGGACGGCCTGTTTAAACATCTAGGGAGAATTTTACAACTCCAGTGTATGAATTTACAATAGTTTTATATATATTTACCACTTCAGTATGTGTATTCACAACAGTATTTTCGAGATAGGAAAAAAAAAACCCATGTTACAACTTTGGTTAAGCGTTGTACAACTTCAGTCTATGGATCAATATTTCCAATAATGAATAAACCCCACCATCACAACTTCAATAAACCAGATAACAACCCCAAAATAAGTTTTAACACCTCGATTATAAGTTTTAACAGCTATCATAAAAAGAAATAATCATTAATACTAATTTTTAAAACTCAGTTTATACAAGATCATACTTAAAACATAAAATATAAGGCAAAGAATATCTAACATGAACAATAAGTAAACTCCTCTTGCAGCTTTTGTCATAGTTAACAACACAGTTAAAGGAAATAACAATTTCAATAAAGGTATTTCTCTAAAACCAGATCCTTGGTGACAGTACTTACGTAATGCCACACATTACCTCCTCTGAACCCTCGACGACTTATGCAGAACGCGGACCATCAAAAACCATAAAACACACTGTCACAGTGATGCTACGAGGTGAAAGAGTCATATGATTTCAAAGAAAACTTACCCTTTCGAATCACCACCTTCTCGTCACTCTCGAGCAGTCTCCGTTGTGCATGTCTCTCTTTTCCTTCCTGCCTATCTTCGTCCGGTATGCAGCTTAACGTGGTGCCCACGTTTTGTATCTGGTGAGGGCAGTTTTATCTTTTCATTTAACAAAATAATCCCAATTTGATCTGATAAGAGCAAAACGAGATTTTTCAAATTGGGCGGACGTTCCTGGCATTTTGAAGTCAAAGTATATTTTTCTGTCTTTTTCCCGATTTTAAAAGCCGTGTTTATATTATCTTTTGCATGCAGTTAGAGAGGATCTCATCACGATAAACGCGAACCTGTTCTAGTAAAAATGTAATGTCACTATTATAGATAAAAATTGTTAGAAGCAGTTTGATCATTTTTCGTATAAGCATACATATGAATGGAATGCTGTTTTTCAATAACTATTAATTGAGTTATATCCAAGTATTGTTAGACTCGATTAAAATAGCTCTCTTAAATACATTTTTTTGAATCGAACTCGAAATTTCGTAATTAAACCGTCAAAGTCCTGTTTACGAAGACGAATGCCTGATAAAATAGCATGATGTTGCCGTAAAAGAAAGGATTATTCTACAAAATTCTCAAGAACAGCATCCAACAGCCTTCTAGGTGAAATTCATAGTAGAATATGCTTGTATGATTCGACAACAACTCCTGTTCAAGATTTTGAGATTGGACATCATGCTTGTGCAATCATTTGATCTCCCCGAGAGGCTAGGATTTCACAGTCCACGTATAAAATTGCAGAGAATTATAATCTAGGCCTGAGGTTGCTAAAACTGATAACGACAATAATCAAACAGCAAGGACTGGTGTTCAAGTGAAGGATCTTGACCACAAATTTACCTAATAAACAAATGGTTAGTTGATTATATACATACACTTGAACCAAGGGAATTGCTTCCAACTACCTAACAAAGAAGCAGAAGGAAAAAAAGGTCACCTTTTTCTTTTTCCTGTGATGATGATATTCATACACAACATATACTACACACGACACACATTCAACAGGAACATATTAGGTTCCGAAACAAAAAATGTAAACACAGAAAACCAAAAACCAGCTAAGCTATCAGCTCCATATTCCATTGTCGTTACCTTCTGTGTCATCTTCACCCGTGGGAAATTAAAAAGCTGGTTAGTGTTAGCAGTAAGAGTGAGGAGTCAAGAAAGATCAGTCCTACACACGTGTTGTCAGGTGGCAGCCAGTAGTCCGAACACGACAAAGTTGTATTATATGTGTTCTTAAGGTGCAATCCCTGACCTGTTATTATAATTCATAAACCAGGAAAAGAAGCTATGAGAATACTTATACTGGATTAATGAGAACCTAAGGCTGCATTGTCATTGCCAAGTATCCTTTTTCTTTTGGGATAATGAATAATTTTTTTTTTTTTTTTTTTAACACGCTGATAGGAGCATTGGGTTTGCTATGGATCAGACATGGATATAAAACACAACATAAACATTACCACAGGATGAGATATAGTATTTAAATACAGTTCAAAATAACTTTCATTTGTAGTCATGTGTGTGTATTAACAAAATTATTAAGCAACTCGGAGTGTGGCAAAATCTGATGATATCTGAGTAAAATCTCATCACAGTGACAAGTTATTTCAAGGAAGGCACTTGACTTCACTTGCCATTATTTTCAAATTTTTTTGCTTGACAAAGAACTTTATGGATAAAATGATACGAGAATGAATAAGTAATGTTCCATCAAGATTATAAAGCGACAATTATATTACGAAACTAAAACTCCAAAATGACAGTTATTTTGAAATGGAAGGAGCACAATTTGAAACACCATTTCACTAACCAGTGTAGGATACATATTGAACTCAAAAAAGAGCAGGTTTTTATGTCTTGGTCTTTAGATGAGAAAACTTGATAAAGACAGATTACCTGCATAGCTTCTAAAGATGACAAGAAATCCTTGCATTGTTCGAGGAAATGCCTTTGTTTTGCAGTCACCTTTACAAGTTCTGCCATCAGGGAGTTAGTTTCTTCCACCTGCCAGAAGCAGATGACTTTATAAATACCAATACAAGAGATAATATTAGTTTGGCTAAAACAAAACAGTATATTTTAATCTAAAGACATCTATTTGTCAAAAAAAAAAAGAAAAAGAAAACTAAAGATCTCTACTCAATTCCATTATAGAGTCTTCTGAAAATGTTCGCTCCTCAACTCCTTTAGAACTAATTGAAGATTCTCAGGATATTACATGGTTTATTACCATATTAGTGAAAAGCAAAACAAAGCTCTTGGTGGCTGCGAAATAAACAACACACAAGCACCAATAATTCTGGCTACTTCTATCAAGACACAAGGGATTGCTCAAGGAACTATACATCAATCATTTAAAAATAAGATAACAAAACATGCATTTTGAACATTCAATATACACTATCTAAAAGGGATGTGGATTCTCTACAGTTATCCAAAAGCTAGAAAAAAAAAACACACACACAATCAGGCATGTTACCCATAATCAATACCTTGTGGACGGGCAATGAAGATGGCTTAGTTACTCGATA
Organism: Neltuma alba; assembly: GCF_004799145.2. NCBI lineage: Eukaryota > Viridiplantae > Streptophyta > Magnoliopsida > Fabales > Fabaceae > Neltuma > Neltuma alba. The sequence goes on along the minus strand of NW_021637641.1, from coordinate 7,476 downwards.
TGGAAATTTCATAAAAGATAAACGGCATATTAGCAAATTAATTCATTTCTCCTCCTAACAACACTCCACAAAAATCCGAAAAGAGAAACAAACAAAGGCTTGGAGATTTGTAAATGAACAGTTGGAAGGCATTAAAGAATTTTGGGGATTTTGAAAATGTCTTATTCCATTCCTCCTTGTTATATAACTCCCACAGGCCAAAAATCAAATTGGATTCCCTTTCATTCCCTCACTATCTTCCATTCAAGCATGCCAGTGGATTACAACCGAATCAAGCAAAACCTAGCCATAGATATGTGTGTGTGTGTGTGTATTTTTAAAAAAATCAACAAACAACACTTGCTAAAGTATCATATTTACCTAAAAACCAAAAAAGATATCTCACTATCATGCATATCATACCACGTTTTTATATTTTATCATATCATTCAATCTAATGTCAATATCCTGTAATTATGACAACATTACATGCCATTTCATTTGCCCATCAGCATAACCACTGACCCTTGAAATCGGTCATCTTCTAGGTTATGAATAGTTAGGTTTTAAGAGAAGGCATCCATTTTACTGATGGATCTAAACAATAACGTTAGGTTAGGTCACCCAGGGGAAAAAAGTTTTCGCCAAAAGTGACAAATTAATAATGCAACAGCTGAATCAGACATAATAAGTTATTTAATGGACTTGAAATATGTGGGACGGACTTGTCAACAGCTGGTTCCATCATTGATGATCAGCCACTGTGCACTAAAGAAGGTTTGTTTTTCCGTGTATGCAGTTGTCTAAGACAAAAGCTTACCAACTACTTTATTAATACTACAGCTTGATTTGCTCACTTTGTCTGGGTGAATCAAGCATCCAATGTAATAAACTACATTACAATAACAACAAACCTTTGCCCACTATGTGTAGTGCATTAAGGCTAGTCATTTTCAAAACTGTATGGTGCATATAGGAAACTAGCAAAACACCTATTTGAGCTCCCTGTCTACAAATTCTACAGCAGCAAAGGACGCTCTGAAAATTATCGCAAATCAGGAAATGCCTTGTTAATTTAAAGAAAGAAAGCTGAATTATGACATTTACATGTGCATCTAACTACACTAGAACCACCAAATGTTCCATGTTTCATATTAAGTAGGCGACTTGACAGTATAGTTAAAGATCAGTTTAGATCAAAACTCCTCAATGCATAACTAATTAATTTTGACAAATTTAACCAAAAAAAAAAAAACAACAACAACAACGTAACCCTTATTCTACTTGGGGGGTGACAAACCAAACAGACAACAGCACAAAATCTTTGACTGAATTTAAGATGAATATTTAGCGAAATAAACTTAACGGAACCCCTAACTCTGATATTATTCATGTAGCTGAATTAAGCTTCCTTTCCTTGAACAGAGGAGAAAGGAAGGCATAAAGAGATGAAAATGTATCCAACTCCTGGCTTTCAAGAGGCTAGGTATCCTCCACCCTGAATATTCTCTCTCCACTTATGCATCACATGGCAAAAGTGGTATCCCTTGATAGATCCTCTTGTGCCCTTCTTCCGCTACATCACACATAATCTCCTTTTAGGCCTCATTTCTTTCTTTTCCTTATGTAGACTTAACTCCATTTAGCATCTCTCTAGGCCATTTATTTCTTCATTACATAACTTGGTCTCAAATATCACGGAGTCCATCAAAACTCGACTAACAAGATGAAAAGGTGATAAGGGTTAAGGAGAAGTTAATAGCTGCTAGATCGCAAGGTTAATTGTTATATTCTGAAACAAGTTAAGTGCGATAATGTTTTATATCATAAAAAAAATTTTAATCAACATTTACAAAAAATTATTATAATGTTCTTGAGATAAAATGAAAGCACGACTGCCTTCATTTGGCTTGATAAATTGGAGGCAATAATCGAACCAACCAATCAACTGAAGCAAGACTTCTAGACAAGTATAACATCTTCAGACTCGGGTACTTTCGTGAGAACTTACATATCTATTTGATTATTGACCCAATCCTATCGTGGATGGTGTAAATAAATTGACTTTCAGGATTTCTGAGTTTCTCATGACTCCTTAACCTAAGTCCCAACTCTAAAACAAAAAAAGGGTACTTACAATACGAAATTTGCTTTGTCATAACCTTATTAACACATCTTATATTGACAATTGATAGAAACACACGCCCTCTACTAGAGGAGCACATTAGGAAGCAAATAAACCAAGATTACCTTTGATGAAAGAGAATAGATTGAGGATGACATTGCTTGCATGACATCAACTGCTGACCCCAAGGCATCCTTCAGATTTGGTACATCGGCCTACAAAGAAAACATTATGTGATTATTGAGAGACAACTTTGAAATGTTGATTAGTGTTTTAAAATAAAAGGTAGCGGCACATACTATTGCTTTTTCAATGACAGGAAGACGGAGGGTGCTGGCCTTCAAAGCTTCAGTTGCTCCAACCAAAGAACTGGAGTGATCTCTTTCTAGAAGGGCCCACTCTTCCAAATAAGAAATCTATAAGACCAAGCAAAAAGCTTCATTTATGATGAACAATAAAGATAATTAACCAGCAGTCTATTGTGATAAAATATCATCAAACACTGTACTTTGTTGTAAGGTGATTAACTAACAGAAACATCAGCTACCATTGCAGCCATTTTCAACAAATCCAATGGTGCAGAAGTATCTTTTAATTTTATCATGTGCATCATTTTTCAAGAGTTACATGCATAAGACAAGGTTGCAATTGCCCAATTGGTCTGGCCACAATCACGCCAAGTCAGGCAGGACAAAAAGAAATACGGAGCGAGGCTAGCACCCAACCAACCCCCCAGCTCAATTCCCTCATTTAAAAAGAAAAAGAAAAAAATTAAGGACACATGAAATCTTGAGCTTAATATGATTTTACAGATACTCGTGTGAAAATTTTTTCTCAAAACGGTCATTTCATAATTTTTAACAAAATATTTGTTTAAAAGAAAAAGGCCCAGGCAGCCCAGCATATTGGTGGGCCTGGCTCTGGGCTTCAATTTTGAAACTTGATTTGGGGGAAAAAACGTTAATTACACAGGTAATCATTTAAAACAAAATCCCAAATCTTACTTGTCCCTTCATGATGGAAGTTAACTTCAATTTTTGCCTCAGCAATAGCAACTTGATTCGTTTAAGTATAACTGCATGCCGTAGTTCTGATGTCGTTACCCACGCATTCCATAAATGCCTCTGATACAATTAAAAAATATAGGCAACTGTACATCAGTACAATTGTTTATCAGGGGGAAAAAAAAAATCAGCCATTTTCCATCCAAATATGAATTCACTTTTTAGATGTACAACTACAAACTAGCTGCAGAAAAAAATTAAAGAGTTACTGCCTCAGTGATAAAAACTTAAGAGATTGTCAAAATAAATCAAGCACCAGAAAACCATAAACAAAATCATCAAATGTCATAATGATTTCTGGACATATCAGAAAATGTTAAGTGATCAAACTATGTCATGTCAACATGGTTGTCAAGGACCACTTCAACCAGAAAGTTTAAAATTTTAAGTGAAGTTTCATAATTGGCTTTATTGATATCTATAGCATGCCCTCTCAAATGGAAGCCCTTTGGGTATGAACTGCAAACAAAGCACAAGACCACCATATCTTGTGTCAACTTAAATTTAATGGTAATAGAGGATGAGAGAATGAGAATGACTAGGATGAAACTCCTAACAGCTTGGTCATAGAGGCTCCGATATCATGTCAAAGGACCATTCCAACTTAAATAAGAGTTTGGATACCCCAAAGTAAGGGGAAAGGGGCAAAGTAGAGAGAGATAGAGAATGAGGTAGGCCCAACTTTTTTAGGACTCACATGGCAGAAGTGGGACCGACCACTTTCTCTCTATCCCTCTCTTCTTCACTCTTTTACTCCATAACCTCTTATTTGAGGGGTTCCAGTCTCCCTAAACAAGTCCAAACAGTTAGGTGAAGGTCCATGTGCAACTTTATTATACTCTAACTATGGCCAAGAGGTTTGACGCATATCATGATGAACATAACTATTTTTTTGAACCCAATAAAACCCATGACCTAGAAAGCCGGAGATAAGAGTGCTGAATTATCAAATTCTGTATTCTGTTCTGAATAACCATGACAGCCTGGTCCAAGACACCTTGGAATATAGTGCACACAGTAAACCAAGACAACACATTCATGGAAGAATTTTATTGAGGGACCGAATCCACAAATCAATTATTAAGAAGCCCTTAAATTTACCACTCACATAACACAAATTTACAAGTTGAACTACAACAACTTACCATTCATAATTGAAATATATTTTACACTATTTGCCACTCAAGCAACACAAATTTACAGGTGGAACGATGAGTATTTAGCATTAATGATCCTTAGAAATAAAAGATTTGTGAATTTGGTACTTAGGCATAATTTTCCCTCCATTCATATCATAAGGCCTTTTGATGACCGAGTAATCAAAACTTGCCTTTTGAATAGCCTAAATACAGGTACACGGATCAAGGCCAAAATCATACAATACATGAATGCAGATTTTTTCCCTTAAAAAATATATAGAAACAGGTATGATTAAGTCTATTATTTAGACACTAAAATCACTATTAACAAAATCTAATCATCGTAAACATTGATTTAGCATAAAAAATTCATCGCTACAGAGACGAAACAGGTATGCTTGCAAAAATGGAGTATTGTTTCTACTTGGTCTTCTCTATGTATGGTGAATCATGGTCGAAGTCATAGATCTAAATATAAGGTTCATGACTTGGTGTGCATTGAGAACAGGCTCAAGAAGGTCCTTCCACTACATTATCGTTTCAAAATTATTGGAAGACTATTCAACAAAGTAAGTTGAATAATATCTGTCTCTGAAAAACGATCAGAGAAAAAGTCTTTAATCTTTATACAACTACTCACTATAGAAATCATACACATTAGGTCACTGACAATTATTATTTTCGTCACTGCCAACAAAAAAAGCATCAGCACTTGTTCATGTAGATACTAAGTCCAACTCAACTCCAACTTTAAATAGTAGAAGCAACTGGCGTGTTTTCTAATTCAATGAACCTCATGAATGACCGTCAAATAAGTTTATCACAGCCATAGAAAAACATAGAGAACTCCACTCTTCACTTTCCTCCAATGGATCTACCTTCGTTTGTAAATAAAACAAACCATGCACAGCTAGAAAATAGTGACCATCCAATGTAGTTATCAGAACGAAACGCAGGATTTGTAATACTCTCTAATATTTCACAACCTTGATAATAAATCAACAAATCCTTTATGAGATTAACAATGCTAATTGATCCAAAATCTAGCACAAAAGTACTAAAGCAAGACCTTTAACCATTAACTTAAGGCCAGCCTCTAAAACTACCAGCACAGGTTGACACATAATCACTCTATAGAGCAAGATATCTAACACAAGGTTTATCAATTATAGTTTAACAAGTCATTCTTTTGTAAATCTTATAGAATGATATAACCATGATGACAACCTCCGTAAGTTTAAATTGTTCCAGAGAATAGGACACATATGCAACCATTTAAGACAGGAAAAGAATCAATCTGAGATATTTATATCATCACAAGCAACTATAACCTTAGTAAACGAATATAGCTTGACTGAAGCCGTGATGACCATACCTCTGCATTTAGTTTCTGCACCATAAAGGTAGCATCTGCCCTCGCATTGGCAAACCGCCACTGCACATATCGGTTATACAGAATCCGTAACGTGTGTGCATCAAATATCCGATCCTCCCCTATCTTTCCCCTCCGGATATCAACTGAAAAACTAAGAATTGAAGGTGGATTCAAAGAATTACTATTGATGGAGCTGGCAACTGCACTTCTCACCCGTGCTGGACTAGAGATTCCCCTTGATGGTGATGAGACTGTAGATGCCCATAGTTTACTAGGAGAGGCAGGACGCGCAGTTCCTCTGATTGGGGAAGCCATAGTTCGAGGGGATGATAGTGGGCCATCACTAGTGAACTTCTTGGATTGAACAACCTTTGAAGGAGCTGTCATTCTTGAGGCAGGGCTTGTTGATAAGGGTGAACCAGGATCCTGCAAACGGCGCAGCCGACTATTAGTCTCTTGCCAAAACCTCGCAGACACAGCAATGCCACGAGTCGACCCTTGCCAGCTCCAACACAATCTTGTGCTCCTGAAGTGCTGCCAGAGGAAACGCTGTCTGTATCAGATGCAGTGAGATCAGAAGGCAACGAAGAATCATTTACTGAATTTACATCTGAGCTCTGCTGAGCATCCTTCAATAATTCATCTTTGCCTAAATCCAAACTCAATCCCCCGTCAAAAGATGCCCTTCTACCATCACCAATCATTGATTGCTGCAACGCCCGAACCACTTTTCCAAATCCGTTTCCAACAGCTTCTTATCACCAATGAAATCCATGCTCCTTGACAAGTGATTGGAACCCGAATTCGACTGCCTGGTCCGAGCCGGCCATCGGTGCTGGTCCATGGGTCTCGAGTTCTCGACTTGATCTCCTCCACCGTCAACCTTACCTCTAACTGCAGGCGACCTCCGCCTCTCTGGCGTTGCAGCCTTCCTGGCATTGCTCGAAGTGGGTGTCGCAGCCTTTGTCTTACTAATCGGAAGTGAAAACGCCTCCCCTTGAAACGAAACCGACAAGCTCCGCGTAGAAGTGACCAGAAGCTTCGTAGCCGCCGATACATCACCGGCATTTCCTTGCCGTAGGACAGGCGTCAAAGGCCTGTTCGGAGTCGCGGGTCGCCTGCGGTCCACTGATTGGGACCGTTTGGGCACCGTAGAGGGTACGGGGGTCGATGAGGGTGCGGAATTGATGGAGCGTGAAAGGAGGGGAGAGGGGCATCTCCTAGATGAAGACGACGAAGAGGTTGAAGTGGAAGTAGAAGTCGATGGAGAAGGAGACATGTACCTGGAAGAAACCTGCCTACCCTTGGGTCTTCTTGGAAGAGTCCCATTGTCTTTCTCTGAATGTAAAAGAGGAGGCCTCGATGGGTTTCGGTGGGTCGAGGAAGCCTTGGTGTTCAGCGGGTCAGTTGAAGCTGCTTCAGAAATGGCAGCCACCATTATAAGACTCTGAAATTTCCACACATTGCCTCTAAGATTAAAGGTTTCATTCCCGAGCCCCAGCTTTTCCCATGGCCGATTGTGCTCGCAGGAGATCAAGAAATTTCAGAAAGGGGTCAGCGCAAGATTCAGCATTTCAGGGAACGAAACAGCTGAAAAGAAGAAAGTAGCGCTGAGTGCGGATTTAAGAGAGAAAGCGAGAGTAGGTAAACGAGATTTGAGAGTGTAGAGTGCTTCACAGGCGAGCTTTCTGGGTTTTGGTTTTTGTGAATCTTTCGAGGGACGTTATGTTAATATAATGACGGTTTATTTCCCGCAAGCACTTGGCTCGCCATTCTCTTCCACATCTCAAAATG